>NC_057797.1:755093012-755275822 GCF_018294505.1 Triticum aestivum | reverse complement strand
TGCCGGCGGCGGCGGCGTCCGTGAGGGGGGCACACCCCGGACACGCGTGCCGGCGTTTGCAACCGCCACAACACTTCCAGACTTGTGAGAGGCCGCCTACGCAAGATTTGGCGGCATGCTAGCCCCGGAGGCCGCCGGCCACACCGTCGACGCGCGAAGGGCAATCCGCGTAGAGGGAATTTTTCGGATACTTTCCATCAACCAAAAATTATGAAAAAATACCATCGTTCCTATAGCACATGTGCCACATCGTGCAAAAAAACTCATGATTTTATCGCGCTACGAGTATTTAGTATAATGACGCCGCATCAGTTACCGCAGAACTCTACTACCGTGTCATCACCGTCCGTGAGGGGGGGCCACGCACCGGAGACGCGTCCCGCCTCTTTCGGACCATGCCACCACACCACCCCGCATGTATGAGGGCCCGGTGCAACGCTCCGGTGGCATTGCTACCCCCAGTGCCCCCGTCCCGCCTAAGCGTGTAGCGTTTGACCACGGGATCTAGCCCTTTGACTTTGCACGGACGGGCTTTGACCAGTGGACCTCCCCACCCGGTTGTGTTAGGTCAGCCCATAGGAACACTTTGGAGCAACATCCGGGCCAGACCCACAGCAAGATCCCCTCCGTGTAGACCCCACGCGTCCGTTTCCCCCCTCCAGGTGCCGGCGGCGGCGCCGTCCGTGAGGGGGGCACACCCCGGACACGCGTGCCAGGCGTTTGCAACCGCCACAACACTTCCAGACTTGTGAGAGGCCGCCTACGCAGATTTGGCGGCATGCTAGCCCCCGGAGGCCGCCGGCCACAGCCGTAGACGCGCGAAGGGCAATCCGTGTAGAGGGAATTTTTCGGATACTTCTCCATCACCAAAAATTATGAAAAAATACCATCGTTCCTATAGCACATGTGCCCACGTCGTGCAAAAAAACTCATGATTTTATCGCGCTCCGAGTATTTAGTAATATTGACGCCGCATCGTTACCGCAAGAACGTCTACTACCGTGTCACCGCCGTCCCGTGAGGGGGGGCACGCACCGGAGACGCGGCCCGCCTCTTCGGACATGCCACCACACCACCCCGCATGTATGAGGGCCCGGTGTGATGCTCCGGTGGCTTTGCTACCCCCAGTGCCCCCGTCCCACCTAACCCTGTAGCGTTTGACCACGGGATCTAGCCCTTTGACTTTGCACGGACGGGCTTTGACCAGTGGACCTCCCCACCCGGTTGTGTTAGGTCAGCCCATAGGAACACTTTGGAGCAACATCCGGGCCAGACCCACAGCAAGATCCCCTCCGTGTAGACCCCACGCGTCCGTTTCCCCCCTCCAGGTGCCGGCGGCGGCGCCGTCCGTGATGGGGGGCACACCCCGAACACGTGTGCCGGGCGTTTGCAACCGCCACAACACTTCCAGACTTGTGAGAGGCCGCCTACGCAAGATTTGGCGGCATGCTAGCCCCCGGAGGCCGCCGGCCACAGCCGTAGACGCGCGAAGGGCAATCCGCGTAGAGGGAATTTTTCGGATACTTCTCCATCACCAAAAATTATGAAAAAATACCATCGTTCCCTATAGCACATGTGCCCACGTCGTGCAAAAAAACTCATGATTTTATCGCGCTCCGAGTATTTAGTAATATTGACGCCGCATCGTTACCGCAGAACGTCTACTACCGTGTCATCGTCCGTCCGTGAGGGGGGCCACGCACCGGAGACGCGTCCCGCCTCTTTGGACATGCCACCACACCATCCCGCATGTATGAGGGCCCGGTGCGACGCTCCGGTGGCATTGCTACCCCCAGTGCCCCCGTCCCGCCTAACCCTGTAGCGTTTGACCACGGGATCTAGCCCTTTGACTTTGCACGGACGGGCTTTGACCAGTGGACCTCCCCACCCGGTTGTGTTAGGTCAGCCCATAGGAACACTTTGGAGCAACATCCGGGCCAGACCCACAGCAAGATCCCCTCCGTGTAGACCCCACGCGTCCGTTTCCCCCCTCCAGGTGCCGGCGGCGGCGCCGTCCGTGAGGGGGGGCACACCCCAGACACGCGTGCCGGGCGTTTGCAACCGCCACAACACTTCCAGACTTGTGAGAGGCCGCCTACGCAAGATTTGGCGGCATGCTAGCCCCCGGAGGCCGCCGGCCACAACCGTAGACGCGCGAAGGGCAATCCGCGTAGAGGTAATTTTTCGGATACTTCTCCATCACCAAAAATTATGAAAAAATACCATCGTTCCTATAGCACATGTGCCCACGTTGTGCAAAAAACTCATGATTTTATCGCGCTCCGAGTATTTAGTAATATTGACGCCGCATCGTTAGCCGCAGAATGTCTACTACCGTGTCATCGCCGTCCGTGAGGGGGGGGCCACGCACCGGAGACGCGTCCCGCCTCTTCGGACATGCCACCACACCATCCCGCATGTATGAGGGCCCTGGTGCGATGCTCCGGTGGCATTGCTACCCCCAGTGCCCCCGTCCCGCCTAACCTGTAGCGTTTGACCACGGGATCTAGCCCTTTGACTTTGGACGGACAGGGCTTTGACCAGTGGACCTCCCCACCCGGTTGTGTTAGGTCAGCCCATAGGAACACTTTGGAGCAACATCCGGGCTAGACCCGCAGCAAGATCCCCTCCGTGTAGATCCCCACGCGTCCGTTTCCCCCCTTCAGGTGCCGGCGGCGGCGCCGTCCGTGAGGGGGGCACACCCCGGACACGCGTGCTGGCGTTTGCAACCGCCACAACACTTCCAGACTTGTGAGAGGCCGCCTACGCAAGATTTGGCGGCATGCTAGCCCCCAGAGGCCGCCGGCCACAGTCGTAGACGCGCGAAGGGCAATCCCGTAGAGGGAATTTTTCGGATACTTCTCCATCACCAAAAATTATGAAAAAATACCATCGTTCCTATAGCACATGTGCCCACATTGTGCAAAAAAACTCATGATTTTATCGCGCTCCGAGTATTTAGTAATATTGACGCCGCATCGTTAGCGCAGAATGTCTACTACCGTGTCATCGCCGTCCGTGAGGGGGGGCCACGCACCGGAGACGCGTCCCGCCTCTTCGGACATGCCACCACACCACCCCGCATGTATGAGGGCCCGGTGCGATGCTCCGGTGGCATTGCTACCCCCAGTGCCCCCGTCCCGCCTAACCTGTAGCGTTTGACCACGGGATCTAGCCCTTTGACTTTGCACGGACGGGCTTTGACCAGTGGACCTCCCTACCCGGTTGTGTTAGGTCAGCCCATAGGAACACTTTGGAGCAACATCCGGGCCAGACCCACAGTAAGATCCCCTCCGTGTAGATCCCACGCGTCCGTTTCCCCCCTCCAGGTGCCGGCGGCGGCGCCGTCCGTGAGGGGGGCACACCCCGGACACGCGTGCTTGGCGTTTGCAACCGCTACAACACTTCCAGACTTGTGAGAGGCCGCCTACGCACGATTTGGCGGCATGCTAGCCCCCGAAGGCCGCCGGCCACAGCCGTAGACGCGCGAAGGGCAATCCCCGTAAAGGGAATTTTTCGGATACTTCTCCATCACCAAAAATTATGAAAAAATACCATCGTTCCTATAGCACATGTGCCCACGTCGTGCAAAAAAATTCATGATTTTATCGCGCTACAAGAATTTAGTAATATTGACGCCGCATCGTTACCGCAGAACGTCTACTACCGTGTCATCGCCGTCCGTGAGGGGGGGCCACGCACCGGAGATGCGTCCCGCCTCTTCAGACATGCCACCACACCACCCCGCATGTATGAGGGCCCGGTGCGACGCTCCGGTGGCATTGCTACCCCTAGTGCCCCCGTCCCGCCTAACCCTGTAGCGTTTGACCACGGGATCTAGCCCTTTGACTTTGCACGGACGGGCTTTGACCAGTGGACCTCCCCACCCGGTTGTGTTAGGTCAGCCCATAGGAACACTTTGGAGCAACATCCGGGCCAGACCCACAGCAAGATCCCCTCCGTGTAGACCCCACGCGTCCGTTTCCCCATCCAGGTGCCGGCGGCGGCGCCGTCCGTGAGGGGGGGCACACCCCGGACACGCGTGCCTTGCGTTTGCAACCGCCACAACACTTCCAGACTTGTGAGAGGCCGCCTACGCAAGATTTGGCGGCATGCTAGCCCCCGGAGGCCGCCGGCCACAGCCGTAGACGCGCGAAGGGCAATCCGCGTAGAGGGAATTTTTCGGATACTTCTGCATCACCAACAATTATGAAAAAATACCATCGTTCCTATAGCACATGTGCCCACGTCGTGCAAAAAAACTCATGATTTTATCGCGCTCCGAGTATTTAGTAATATTGACGCCGCATCGTTACCGCTGAATGTCTACTACCGTGTCACCGCCGTCCGTGAGGGGGGGCACACCCCGGACACGCGTGCCAGGCGTTGCAACCGCCACAACACTTCCAGACTTGTGAGAGGCCGCCTACGCAAGATTTGGCGGCATGCTAGCCCCCGGAGGCCGCCGGCCACAGCCGTAGACGCGCGAAGGGCAATCCGCGTAGAGGGAATTTTTCGGATATTTCTCCATCACCAAAAATTATGAAAAAATACCATCGTTGCTATAGCACATGTGCCCACGTCGTGCAGAAAAACTCATGATTTTATCGCGCTCCGAGTATTTAGTAATATTGACGCCGCATCGTTACCGCAGAACGTCTACTACCGTGTCATCGCCGTCCGTGAGGGGGGGGGGCGCACCGGAGACGCGTCCCGCCTCTTCGGACATGCCACCACACCACCCCGCATGTATGAGGGCCCGGTGCGACGCTCCGGTGGCATTGCTACCCCCCCAGTGCCCCCGTCCCGCCTAACCCTATAGCGTTTGACCAAGGGATCTAGCCCTTTGACTTTGCACGGACGGGCTTTGACCAGTGGACCTCCCCACCCAGTTGTGTTAGGTCAGCCCATAGGAACACTTTGGAGCAACATCCGAGCCAGACCCACAATAAGATCCCCTTCGTGTATACCCCACGCGTCCGTTTCCCCCCTCCAGGTGCCGGCGGCGGCGCCGTCCGTGAGGGGGGGCACACCCCGGACACGCGTGCCTGGCGTTTGCAACCGCCACAACACTTCCAGACTTGTGAGAGGCCGCCTACGTAAGATTTGGCGGCATGCTAGCCCCCGGAGGCCGCCGGCCACAGTCGTAGACGCGCGAAGGGCAATCCGCGTAGAGGGAATTTTTCGGATACTTCTCCATCACCAAAAATTATGAAAAAATACCATTGTTCCTATGGCACATGTGCCCACGTCGTGCAAAAAAACTCATGATTTTATCGCGCTCCGAGTATTTAGTAATATTGATGCCGCATCGTTACCGCAGAACGTCTACTACCGTGTCATCGCCGTCCGTGAGGGGGGGCCACGCACCGGAGACGCATCCCGCCTCTTCGGACATGCCACCACACCACCCCGCATGTATGAGGGCCCGGTGCGACTCTCCGGTGGCATTGCTACCCCCTAGTGCCCCCGTCCCGCCTAACCCTGTAGCGTTTGACCACGGGATCTAGCCCTTTGACTTTGCACGAACGGGCTTTGACCAGTGGACCTCCCCACCCGGTTGTGTTAGGTCAACCCATAGGAACACTTTGGAGCAACATCCGGGCCAGATGTTGCCGTGGGCCTCTGGGTTGACCTTACACAACCGGGTGGATACGTCTACTGCTCAAAGCCCGTCCGTGCAAAGTCAAAGGGGTAGATCCCGTGGTCAAACGCTACAGGGTTAGACGGGACGGGGGCCCTAGGGGGGTAGTAATGCCACCGGAGCATTGCACCGGGACCTCATACAAGCCGCGTGCTGGGTGCCTACGCCTGCCACCTTGCTTATATAACCGTAGGAGGGCCACCGCAACACCTGGCGGCATTGCTACCCCCCCAGGTACCCCGTCCCGTCTAACCCTGACACAGACGACCGCCGGGTCTATCCCTTTGACTTTCGCTGGACGTAGTTTGACCGGTTGACCTTTTCACCTTGTTGTTATAGCCCAGCCATAGCTACACCCCCAACACAGTCCCGGCACAACCCACCCCAAGATTCCCTCTGCGTCGGCCTGACGTGGCCGTTTCCCCCCTCCGGGGCACGGCGACATCGACGCTCGTGAGGGGGGAGGGGGCACACCCCGGAGCCGCGTGCCTGCGCCTGCCACCATGTTTCCACAACCGTAGAAGGGCCCACCGCAACACCTGGCGGCATTGCTACCCCCCACAGGTACCCGACCCGTCCTGTCTAACCTCTTCGTGACACGATGGAAGAAGGCCCGTGTGGGGGGCAATCGATATATGTTTTCTGTACATTTAAGTTAATGAAATTAGTATTGGAAAAAAATAAAAAAAAATAAGAGAAAATACAAAAAATATAAAAATATTATTAGAAATCTATGCCTACGGCCAAGCCGTCGGCATAGCTATGGCCACGGAACGGTAGAGCCCTGGATCGATGACGTGGCGTAGGGCGGGATCAATGACGTGGCAAAAACCATGGGCCAGGCCTATGCCGACGGCCTAGCCGTCGGCCTAGAAATGCCACCCCACGGGACCGGCGAACGACGCGGATCGATGACGTGGCGGCGCGGCGGATCGATGATGTCGGCATAGCTATGCCGACAGCTAGGCCGTCGGCGTAGCTATGCCGACGGTCACCGTTAGCCCGTCGGCGTAGCCTGACGCCGTCAAACTGCCGTCGCCGCCCGGATAGACGGGCCCACGCGATATGCCGACGGCCTGCTCTATGCTGACGGCCCCCGTCGGTATATTCAAAAAAACGCCGACGGCTTATCTATGCCGACGGCCCCCGTCGGCATAGATGGTTATACGCCGACGGCCTTTCTACGCCGACGGCTTTAGTTGGGCCGTCGGGGTATGCCCATATATGCCGACGGGGGCCGTCGGCATAGATATGGCCATCGGCAAAACAAGTTTTTCTGGTAGTGACGCAGCAGCAAATAAACTACGATGCACTGTGAGAACAATTCAAGCTAGACACTAGCTAGCAACGGAGAATAATGTTTTTAATCTTAAGGCACTCACCACAATTCTTTTGTTCCCTCACAATCGGGGAGACGGCGCCAGCTTCAACCCAGTCAATCTCTGACGGCACAATCCTGCCAATCTCCTTCACACAGATCCAGACACCAAAAACAAATAATCCATGCCATGCAGCTAGCGCCATATTCCGTGGTCTGAGGTACCTGCGAAGAAAGCCAAAGCGGTGGCCAGCAGCATCCATTGCTCTTCTGAGACTGCAATTTGATCACCAGAAAATATTCAGTTACTTTCATCAAACACGCACGTCCATGCTGAAAGAGAGGCAGATTGAGTTGAGAGAGTGTATGGAGCTAGCCAGATGCGTACGTACGTGTAGGTGTCTCAGGAGCCTGCTAGCTCTGGCCGGCCTCGACGGCGACCCAGCCGCCGCGGCATAGTAGCCGGAAACGGGGAACGGTGGGCCGTCCCTTGATCCGGATTCATCGACCCGGAATCAGATTCGGGAACGAGGGTCGATTCGGTAAGATTCGATGCGGATTCGGCGTTTCCGTAGTCGGATCATCGATTCAGATTCAGCGACTCGACAGTCTTGGTTCTTGAATCGATCGAGTAAGCAAAAAGTTAGCCATATCAATCACGAACTCCTCGTTTTACTCTCTGCCTCGTTCTTTTCCACTCCCCTAAATAACTCATCGTTCTGCTCTCCAATTACTTCAAGGCTGCTAATAAATTTTTCATTGGGAAGGAAATGATGTATTTTAGTCTTCATGAATCGACGATGCAGCCAGTTGCTCCCAGCCCAGCCAGTTCCATGTATAAGTACTCCCTCGGTCCCTCCCAGCCAATTGCTCCCCGCATCCGTAAAGATTCACGTTCCTCGTACCGGATTCATCATACCGGAATTGATTGGATCGCGTTTTCGCTTTAGAAAAATCGTTCTAGAGATGTATACCCCCATTGTACCCTATTTTTTCCAACCCCCGACTCTCGTCCCCCGTTCCCGTTCCTCGTTCCCACCGTACCGGAAACATGGCAACTATGCGCCGCGGCCTGGCCGCAGAACCGCCGCAGCAAGGTCCTCCCCACGACTCCCAACGCCGGACGAAACATGCCTGCCTGCCTGCACCTCGCTCGACCATGGATCCAATGAAGAAAATAGATGATGAGGAGGGCCAGCTGAGCTGTGGAATTGGAGTCGGAATCCAACTCATGCTCGGACGTTCCACCGTGGATGAATAGGAATCTTAAGGCGGTAGGTTTTATTGTCTTTCAGCCGCGCGCTACGCTCTCCCGGTCCGACAGGGCTGCCTGGAAGGCTGGAACCACTGCCGCTTCACCCCCTCTTCCTGAGATAGCAAGGGCCATCCACAGCCACGGCCGCAGCTTACAGCCACCTCCGGATGGCACCGCCTCGTTGACATGTGCTCCCTCCGTCCCAAATTACTTGTCGCAGAAATCCTTATCAAGTAATTTGAGACAGAGGGAATACGTACTACAGTACCTTCTTTCCAATGAATAAGACGTGCACACATTTTAAAATTTAACTTTTTATAAGTTCGACACGTCGAGAGCGTAGCGAATACAGCTGAATCTTAACTGAAGTCTTGCACTGAAAATTGGCTGCTGAGTACTGAGCACAACAGTCCTGCCCTAGCTGCATGCCAGCACCCTCTTTTCCTGTGTCTTTTACACTTGGGTGGTATGGTACCGCACCAATATCCAGTACACTTTTACTTTTTATTAGGTCTTGCTGAGTCTACCTGCGTGGATGACTGTTGAAACGAAAAAAGAGTAAAGCACCAGTTTTTTAATTTATAGTATAAACTGAACATCATAGTGGGATGGTTGGCATAAAAACAACTGTTCTTCAGAAGGTTGCAATAAAATATTTGCAAGAGATATATGAACTGTGTAGGAGTACTTAATTTCTCCTCAGTCCACCAATTCTCCTGTGGCCAAGGGCAGAGCCAGAAAATTTAGTCGTTGGTTTCACCTGTTGACTTGTGAGGATTTGATATGAATTTGTTAAGCGTAAAAACTACTATTTTACACCATTTTACAGCACCCAAAAATGACTTCCTCCGTTCCATAATGTAAGATGTTTTTTGACACTAGACATTATGGGACGGAGGGAGTACATAACAAATAGAAATATGATAGCGCCTACTACATATTTTGTTATGTTAATAGTTGAAGAGTATAAGACATGAGTACCAGTTGGATGAAATTCTAGAACCACTTGTTTAGATACTATAAATAAAGTAGTATCCAAATAACTTCATAGCTCGGGTGTAGCTCCCCGTCTTTCTGAAAACAGTAAAAACAAGAAGTTAGTTTGACAAGTTTAGTATAAGTACCATCAAGCCAAAAAAAAGTATAGTTGCTCACATTTTAGAGCGTCTCCTTTTTATTTATCTCATTATCTTAAAAGGACCAAACACTGGATCATTACGAGTGGTAGAAAACATGTATTTCTTCCCGTAGCAAATTAGATAATCATTTCTAAACCGATCACCCATTTTATGCGCAGCTTTTCTTTGACATCATTAAATCACCCCTGAGTGTCTTCAAATTTCTCTCTGTGGATAATCAAACTTAGCCGGTGATTGATTTCTCTTTGAAAAATATTGTTCCATGGTCTAGATCAATCAAAGTTCGTGATTTGCTTTAGCAAACTAGGGCAAAACTATTGTCATACTTGACTATTATGCTAGACAGAACATACACAAGAGGGAAAGATGTGACGATGCGATCTCACTAGTCAGTACCGTCAATTTGGAATTGAAGTGACGGCTTGCCGCTGGGATCCGATGATGGATGGATGCACGAACAGAAGAGACGAGAGGAGAGAGGCCAGAGGTGAATTGGCGAATTGGTTGGCGAATTGGACGAGTAAAGGCGTGGCGGCGGCTGCGTAGAATCATACGAGTACAGTTCACGATTGAGAGAGCTGAGTAGTTGTGGGCACCAAGGCAATTTACTTATGGGCTTTTGGGCCTTTTTAGCCTATCCACCGAGGCAGTTCACGAGATTGATGGGGTCAGTCTAATCCTTTTACTGGGTTCAGGGCTTCAGGCCTACAAAGTACCAGCCGATACGTACGTAGCTACCAAGTTTCGTTGGGTTCAACTGCACCCAACGATGCAACTGTGGCTCCGCCCCTGCCTGTGGCATGGATATATATAAGTTGAACCTCTCATTTTTCCTATTCTTGGGATGAAAGAAGCTCGTGTACTTTTCGTAGAATTTGACTTTGTTTCTTGCCATAGAAAAATTTGGTGTTAAACTTTTGAATTTGACTCTGTTTTCACCCTCGTTGAAAGCTACCACCATGCAACTCAACACCCTACGCTAGTGTAATGGTCGAACTCGTGAAGCCAGCGTGCAAGACAAAGTTCAACTTCACGTCGTGCACAAACCCACAGTGAAATTCAACACCTTTATCTTGATTCTTCATCTTTTAAAAAGCACTCCTAAAAGTAACCACACGATTACAATGTATGTGCAGAGTGTAATTCAAGATTATTGCTCTCAAGTGAAAATAGTGATATCTGAATGTTGAAAGGGGTGGTGCAAGTGCAACAGCTAAAGATTTTAGTGTGATTTCTGAAATTTCAGAGGAGGTATACATGATTCTATATGATTTAGGCTAGCAATGTCGAAATTAATTTATGAAGATATTAGCTGAGTATCCCAAACCGCATTCTGGGTGAGCTGGCTTGGCAAGATTTAATCTGGTCTTACAGGCGCAAGATGAAGGGGAGCCTTGGCGCAGTGGTAAAGCTGCTGCCTTGTGACCATGAGGTCACGGGTTCAAGTCCTGGAAACAGTCTCTTACAGAAATGTAGGGAAAGGCTGCGTACTATAGACCCAAAGTGGTCGGACCCTTCCCTGGACCCTGCGCAAGCGGGAGCTACATGCACCGGGCTGCCCTTACAGGCGCAAGATCACTTGAAAATACCTTTCTAACTTTCTGATAGATACTGATAGATCCAAAGAAGCCCCACTTTTCTGACTTTTCCGTCGAGGCTGGACCTGAACTTCCAACAGTTTTCCATACCTGAAGTTTCAGCCACTCCATCTGAATAAACAACAGATCACTGTCAGACATTGGCCGTGTAATCCTAGTTTACTTGCCACTTGCAACAGAAGATAAAAAGTGGACTACATAGCAAGATGCACTGCATGCTAGCTCAGAGAAAACATGGATTTATATCAGCCTTGTTACCAACATAGCAATTCAGAGTTCCAGACCCATTGACCAACCAAGAAAGCTGGGATGCAGAAAATTCTTCAAGAGAGAAGAACTGTGTTACTGATCCACACATGATCAGGTAGTCTTCCACTTGACAAAGTAAAAATAAATGCACAAACTAGTGAAAACAAGTAGCAATTCAGAGTTTCAGACCCATTGACTAACCGAGGAAGCTGGGGTGAAGAAATTCATCAGCACGAAACAATTGGGTAATCTGGTAGCCTCTTCCACTTGACAAGGTGAAAACAAATGATAAACCAGTGAAGTTCACAAAATATGGAAACCATCTATGAAAATAGCACACAAAGAGGATTACATGTCAATACACTATGTGTTTGTCCGAAAGAACATGAATCACAGAATTTCTCAACTGTACAAATGAGAGAATTTTACAAAAAAGGACAAAATGGAACTAAACATTTAACGCCCCTCTTGCATTGTCATAGTCATGCCATTCAGAGATATTTCCACGTTATCTCTTTGGTCTTCAATTTCATACTTCCGTTTCCTAAAATATACAGGCTCCTTCGGAGTAGGAAGTGGGGCTGTTTCATTTTCTAACATGAACACAGTGGATGACATGAGTGGACGAGCATCTGGATCATCTTGAACACACAACAGACCTAACTGAATACACCGCAGAACTCCATGAAGTGGACAGTTCTCCACAATGGACGAGTCCACCAATTTTCTTGCATTTCCATCTTTCCATAAGCTCCATGCCTAAACCAATGAAATCCTCAATTTATTATGAGTTTTTGGAGTTAAAAAAGTTTAGAGCATAGTAGTGAACTTACATAAGCTATAAGGCTTGGAAAATCCATTATGAGATTGGATGAACTGATCTTTAACCCGCTTACAATCTCCAACAGTAGAACACCAAAGCTGTACGTGTGAGACTTGACTGAAAAGGAACCTTCCATTGCATATTCAGGTGACATGTAACCGCTGTTTGAATCATTCCAAGAAAAATGAATTAGTTAAGTTGAGTAAAATTACAATGTTAAGCCTTACCTAGTGCATATATTACTTACTATGTCCCAACAACACAGATAGTGTTCGCTTGTTGTTCATTTCCACCAAAGATCCTTGCCATACCAAAATCCGATATTTTAGGGTTCATTTCCGCATCTAACAAGACATTGCTTGCTTTGAGATCTCTATGGATTATTGTTAACCTTGAATCTTGGTGGAGATAAAGAAGCCCTCTTGCTATTCCTTTAATTACCTTGAACCTGGTCGGCCAATCAAGCACACTATCTCTTGTGGCATCTTGCAAGAAAGTGCAAAATTAAAATCATTAACAACCATCACAACTTCAGTTATTCTAAGAATATTTTTGCGAGACATGACCATAAGAGCAGAACATACCAAAAAGGAAGGTGTCTAAGCTTTTGTTAGGTAAGTATTCATATAGCAATAACTTCTCATCTTCATGAGTGCAGTAACCAAGAAGCCTAACTAAATTTCTATGCTGCAATTTGGCAATCAGAACCACTTCATTTCTGAACTCGTCGGCCCCTTGCCCAGAACTCTTACTAAGCCTTTTGACAGCAACTTCATTGCCACCTTCTAACCGGCCCTACATAAAGACATCATTTTTCAATTGAACAACAGATGGCGAACTTTTTCCCGATGATCAGCCTAAAAATTATTACCTTGTCAACTTTTCCAAAGCCACCTTTCCCGAGCATGTTGTAGTCTGAGAAATTGTCTGTTGCAGTAACAACATCTTCAAAACAAATATATGGAAGTTCTATAGTTTCATTCTCAAGTTCATTAGATTTGGAATTTTTTGACAGTTGTCCTGTGTATTTGTTCTTAGTTTCCTTGATTCGAAGTTTTCCTGCCAAAAATAGATTCAGGCCAATATTATTTCTTACGAATAACTCATGAAAATTGCACCCCGAGAAAGTAAAGCAAATATTGTTTTTACCTCTTGACTTGCATATCCACGCAAGGCTGATGCATGCGAGTATCAGAATACTAGCAATTACTGGGAGTGCAATCTTCAACACATTACTCTCTCTGTCAACTGCATAAAGCCAGAAATATAATCCAGGAAGAGAATCATGGGTTCAAAATTTAACAAGCATTTTTGGCATGTTTTATGTTTGTCGTGATTAGTATGTCATCCTAACCGTATCTAAGCCATTTCTGGGAGTACAATCTTCAATACATTACTCTGTTTCTCAACTGCAGAAAGGCAGAAATATAGTCCAGCAAGAGAATGATGCTTTCAAAATTTACATGCATTTCTTGCGAGTGTTGTGTTTTTCGTGATTAGTATGTCATCCTAAACCACATCTACCATTCGACATAAAAGGAATAGATCACACCGTACAATCCATAAGCGCATAAGGAAAGATGTATACCTGTTGAACTGGCTAGACGAAGGTACAGGTTCTCGCCACTTCCATCACGAAACTTTCCTGTGTCGACAAGCTCCCCCAACCAAATCAAGCACCTTGCCTGGTCACTAGACGTGCTGCCATTTTTCATGTTAGAAAAAGCATATGCGGTGCAAGCGCAGTTGTTTCTGCACTCTGCTTCGCATTGGTCAAAGCTTCTGTTCCTGACATGCACAAACTTATCGGGTGTCTTCATGCCACTCAAGGTTGAGAAACTATCTCCACCACCACATGTCAGCTCCTCCTTTCTCCGACACCCTTGGGAGAAGTTTACACCATCAGGCTCAAACCCACTGAGGCAGTTGCATTTCGGAACTGTTTCAGTGGCATCACAGTAACCAAATGGTCCACAATAGGCGTAGCGGTCACAACTAGGATTAGGCCGCTCTATGAAAACATTCCATGACGATGAGGTGCTGTTCCACGCTAAAAACTGAAACATGCCCGTGTAGTGCAGAATCAGGCGCGTGCTTGGCGAGCCGTCGGAGACGGTGAATGTCAAGTAGAACTTACCCCCTATGTCGACAGTTGTTTGGGTCATGATGAAGCCAGTGCTGCTTTGATACAGGGCAGTGACCAACGCACCATCCCATGCAGCTCTGCGCCAATACGGCCTCGTCCCATTCCAGATGACAACCTGGAGGTCTGAACTAGAGTCACCGCCCATGGAGTAGTCGCTGGTGGCTGGGTCATCAGGGCCCCTCCAAGCCACGAGGCGAGTGTAGAGATCATCATCTGTGCTCAGTGGTAATTGCATGCCGGGGAGGATGGTGTCGGTTGGGTAATGGAAGCTTTGCCATATGTCTGTGTTGTTGGGCAACCGGATGACAAAGTTTCCGGAGTCGAGAAGTACAGCAGAAGTTCCCGTGGCTCCGGTTGTGAAGTTGTTCATGGTTGTCCAAAGAGTGCGGTCTTGGGAGTCAGACAACACAAGATCAGAGTTGTTGGTCACAACCAGCTTCCCGGAAGAAGCGTTGGTGATCGGCTTGTCGCGGTTAGCAACCCACACATAAGTACGCTTGGGGATGTTGTTGTACCATATGCCGACGTATGAGCCCACAGTCGAGTTTGTGGGGGAGAAGAAGCCAAGAGCAAAGACACCGTTGCTCGAGACGAGCTTGTCGCCGGCGGAGAGCGGCTTTGCAGGAGTCAGGCGGTCATCAGATCTGCAGATACAAATCAATGACAGGAGGATGACAACATGGAGGGCGGCACCGTCCGTGATGGGGGGCACACCCCGGACACGCGTGCCGGGCGTTTGCAACCGCCACAACACTTCCAGACTTGTCAGAGGCCGCCTATGCAAGATTTGGCGGCAGGCTAGCCCCCGGAGGCCGCCGGCCACAGCCGTAGATGCGCGAAGGGCAATCCGTGTAGAGGGAATTTTTCGGATACTTCTCCATCACCAAAAATTATGAAAAAATACCATCGTTCCTATGGCACATGTGCCCACGTCGTGCAAAAAAACTCATGATTTTATCGCGCTCCGAGTATTTAGTAATATTGACGCCGCATCGTTACCGAAGAATGTCTACTACCGTGGCACCGCCGTCCGTGAGGGGGGGCAACGCACCGGAGACGCGGCCCGTCTCTTCGGACATGCCACCACACCACCCCGCATGTATGAGGGCCCGGTGCGACGCTCCGATGGCATTGCTACCCCCAGTGCCCCCGTCCCGCCTAAGCCTGTAGCGTTTGACCACGGGATCTAGCCCTTTGACTTTGCACGAACGGGCTTTGACCAGTGGACCTCCCCATCCGGTTGTGTTACGTCAGCCCATAGGAACACTTTGGAGCAACATCCGGGCCAGACCCACAGCAAGATCCCCTTCGTGTAGACCCCACGCGTCCGTTTCCCCCCTCCAGGTGCCGGTGGCGGCGCCGTCCGTGATGGGGGGTACACCCCGGACACGCGTGCCGGGCGTTTGCAACCGCCACAACATTTCCAGACTTGTGAGAGGCCGCCTACGCAAGATTTGGCGGCATGCTAGCCCCCGGAGGCCGCCGGCCACAGCCGTAGAAGCGCGAAGGGCAATCCGCGTAGAGGGAATTTTTCGGATACTTCTCCATCACCAAAAATTATGAAAAATACCATCGTTCCTATAGCACATGTGCCCACGTCGTGCAAAAAAACTCATGATTTTATCACGCTCCGAGTATTTAGTAATATTGACGCCGCATCGTTACCGCAGAACGTCTACTACCGTGTCATCGCCGTCCGTGAGGGGGGGCCACGCACCGGAGACGCGTCCCGCCTCTTTGGACATGTCACCACACCATCCCGCATGTATGAGGGCCCGGTGCGACGCTCTGGTGGCATTGCTACCCCCAGTGCCCCCGTCCCGCCTAACCCTATAGCGTTTGACCACGGGATCTAGCCCTTTGACTTTGCACGGACGGGCTTTGACCAGTGGACCTCCCCACCCGGTTGTGTTAGGTCATCCCATAGGAACACTTTGGACCAATATCCGGGCCAGACCCACAACAAGATCCCCTCCGTGTAGACCCCACGCGTCCGTTTCCCACCTCCAGGTGCCGGCGGCGGCGCCGTTCGTGAGGGGGGCACACCCCAGACACGCGTGCCGGGCGTTTGCAACCGCCACAACACTTCCAGACTTGTGAGAGGCCGCCTACGCAAGATTTGGCGGCATGCTAGCCCCCGGAGGCCGCCGGCCACAACCGTAGACGCGCGAAGGGCAATCCGCGTAGAGGGAATTTCTCGGATACTTCTCCATCACCAAAAATTATGAAAAAATACCATCGTTCCTATAGCACATGTGCCCACGTCGTGCAAAAAAACTCATGATTTTATCGCGCTCCGAGTATTTAGTAATATTGACGCCGCATCGTTACCGCAGAACGTCTACTACCGTGTCATCGCCGTCCGTGAGGGGGGGCCACGCACCGGAGACGCGTCCCGCCTCTTCGGACATGCCACCACACCACCCCGCATGTATGAGGGCCTGGTGCGATGCTCCGGTGGCATTGCTACCCCCCAGTGCCCCCGTCCCGCCTAACCTGTAGCGTTTGACCACGGGAGCTAGCCCTTTGACTTTGGACGGACAGGCTTTGACCAGTGGACCTCCCTACCCGGTTGTGTTAGGTCAGCCCATAGGAACACTTTGGAGCAACATCCGGGCTAGACCCGCAGCAAGATCCCCTCCGTGTAGATCCCACGCGTCCGTTTCCCCCCTTCAGGTGCCGGCGGCGGCGCCGTCCGTGAGGGGGGCACACCCCGGACACGCGTGCTTGGCGTTTGCAACCGCTACAACACTTCCAGACTTGTGAGAGGCCGCCTACGCAAGATTTGGCGGCATGCTAGCCCCCGAAGGCCGCCGGCCACAGTCGTAGACGCGCGAAGGGCAATCCCCGTAGAGGGAATTTTTCGGATACTTCTCCATCACCAAAAATTATGAAAAAATACCATCGTTCCTATTGCACATGTGCCCACGTCGTGCAAAAAAAATCATGATTTTATCGCGCTACAAGTATTTAGTAATATTGACGCCGCATCGTTACCGCAGAACGTCTACTACCGTGTCATCGCCGTCCGTGAGGGGGGGCCACGCACCGGAGACGCGTCCCGCCTCTTCAGACATGCCACCACACCACCCTGCATGTATGAGGGCCCGGTGCGACGCTCCGGTGGCATTGCTACCCCCAGTGCCCCCGTCCCGCCTAACCCTGTAGCGTTTGACCACGGGATCTAGCCCTTTGACTTTGCACGGACGGACTTTGACCAGTGGACCTCCCCACCCGGTTGTGTTAGGTCAGCCCATAGGAACACTTTGGAGCAACATCCGGGCCAGACCCACAGCAAGATCCCCTCCGTGTAGACCCCACGCGTCCGTTTCCCCCTCCAGGTGCTGGCGGCGGCGCCGTCCGTGAGGGGGGGCACACCCCGGACACGCGTGCCGGGCGTTTGCAACCGCCACAACACTTCCAGACTTGTGAGAGGCCGCCTACGCAAGATTTGGCGGCATGCTAGCCCCCGGAGGCCGCCGGCCACAGCCGTAGACGCGCGAAGGGCAATCCGCGTAGAGGGAATTTTTCGGATACTTCTCCATCACCAAAAATTATGAAAAAATACCATCGTTCCTATAGCACATGTGCCCACGCCGTGCAAAAAAACTCATGATTTTATCGCGCTCCGAGTATTTAGTAATATTGACGCCGCATCGTTACCACAGAACGTCTACTACCGTGTCATCGCCGTCCGTGAGGGGGGGGGCACGCACCGGAGACGCGTCCCGCCTCTTCGGACATGCCACCACACCACCCCGCATGTATGAGGGCCCGGTGCGACGCCCCGGTGGCATTGCTACCCCCAAGTGCCCCCGTCCCACCTAACCCTGTAGCGTTTGACCACGGGATCTAGCCCTTTGACTTTGCACGGACGGGCTTTGACTAGGACCTCCCCACCCGGTTGTGTTAGGTCAGCCCATAGGAACACTTTGGAGCAACATCCGGGCCAGACCCACAGCAAGATCCCCACCGTGTAGACCCCACGCGTCCGTTTCCCCCCTTCAGGTGCCGGCGGCGGCGCCGTCCGTGAGGGGGGCACACCCCGGACACGCGTGCCTGGCGTTTGCAACCGCCACAACACTTCCAGACTTGTGAGAGGCCGCCTACGCAAGATTTGGCGGCATGCTAGCCCCCGGAGGCCGCCAGCCACAGCCGTAGACGCGCGACGAGAAATCCCCGTAGAGGGAATTTTTCGGATACTTCTTCATCACCAAAAATTATGAAAAAATACCATCGTTCCTATAGCACATGTGCCCACGTCGTGCAAAAAAATTCATGATTTTATCGCGCTACAAGTATTTAGTAATATTGACGCTGCATCGTTACCGCAGAACGTCTACTACCGTGTCATCGCCGTCCGTAAGGGGGGGCCACGCACCGGAGACGCGTCCCGCCTCTTCAGACATGCCACCACACCACCCCGCATGTATGAGGGCCCGGTGCGACGCTCCGGTGGCATTGCTACCCCAGTGCCCCCGTCCCGCCTAACCCTGTAGCGTTTGACCACGGGATCTAGCCCTTTGACTTTGCACGGACGGGCTTTGACCAGTGGACCTCCCCACCCGGTTGTGTTAGGTCAGCCCATAGGAACACTTTGAAGCAACATCCGGGCCAGACCCACAACAAGATCCCCTCCGTGTAGACCCCACGCGTCCGTTTCCCCCCTCCAGGTGCCGGCAGCGGCGCCGTCCGTGAGGGGGGGCACACCCCGGACACGTGTGCCGGGCGTTTGCAACCGTCACAACACTTCCAGACTTGTGAGAGGCCGCCTACGCAAGATTTGGCGGCATGCTAGCCCCCGGAGGCCGCCGGCCACAGCCGTAGACGTGCGAAGGGCAATCCGCGTAGAGGGAATTTTTCGGATACTTCTCCATCACCAAAAATTATGAAAAAATACCATCGTTCCTATAGCACATGTGCCCACGTCGTGCAAAAAAACTCATGATTTTATCATGCTCCGAGTATTTAGTAATATTGACGCCGCATCGTTACCGCAGAACGTCTACTACCGTGTCATCGCCGTCCGTGAGGGGGGGCCACGCACCGGAGACGCGTCCCGCCTCTTCGGACTTGCCACCACACCACCCCGCATGTATGAGGGCCTGGTGCGATGCTCCGGTGGCATTGCTACCCCCAGTGCCCCCGTCCCGCCTAACCTGTAGCGTTTGACCACGGGATCTAGTCCTTTGACTTTGGACGGACAGGCTTTGACCAGTGGACCTCCCTACCCGGTTGTGTTAGGTCAGCCCATAGGAACACTTTGGATCAACATCCGGGCCAGACCCACAGCAAGATCCCCTCCGTGTAGATCCCACGCGTCCGTTTCCCCCCTCCAGGTGCCGGCGGCGGCGCCGTCCGTGAGGGGGGCACACCCCGGACACGCGTGCTTGGCGTTTGCAACCGCTACAACACTTCCAGACTTGTGAGAGGCCGCCTACGCACGATTTGGCGGCATGCTAGCCCCCGAAGGCCGCCGGCCACAGCCGTAGACGTGCGAAGGGCAATCCCCGTAAAGGGAATTTTTCGGATACTTCTCCATCACCAAAAATTATGAAAAAATACCATCGTTCCTATAGCACATGTGCCCACGTCGTGCAAAAAAATTCATGATTTTATCGCGCTACAAGTATTTAGTAATATTGACGCCGCATCGTTACCGCAGAACGTCTACTACTGTGTCATTGCCGTCCGTGAGGGGGGGCCACGCACCGGAGATGCGTCCCGCCTCTTCAGACATGCCACCACACCACCCCGCATGTATGAGGGCCCGGTGCGACGCTCCGGTGGCATTGCTACCCCTAGTGCCCCCGTCCCGCCAAACCCTGTAGCGTTTGACCACGGGATCTAGCCCTTTGACTTTGCACGGACGGGCTTTGACCAGTGGACCTCCCCACCCGGTTGTGTTAGGTCAGCCCATAGGAACACTTTGGAGCAACATCCGGGCCAGACCCACAGCAAGATCCCCTCCGTGTAGACCCCACGCGTCCGTTTCCCCCTCCAGGTGCCGGCGGCGGCGCCGTCCGTGAGGGGGGGCACACCCCGGACACGCGTGCCTTGCGTTTGCAACCGCCACAACACTTCCAGACTTGTGAGAGGCCGCCTACGCAAGATTTGGCGGCATGCTAGCCCCCGGAGGCCGCCAGCCACAGCCGTAGACGCGCGACGAGAAATCCCCGTAGAGGGAATTTTTCGGATACTTCTTCATCACCAAAAATTATGAAAAAATACCATCGTTCCTATAGCACATGTGCCCACGTCGTGCAAAAAAATTCATGATTTTATCGCGCTACAAGTATTTAGTAATATTGACGCCGCATCGTTACCGCAGAACGTCTACTACCGTGTCATCGCCGTCCGTAAGGGGGGGCCACGCACCGGAGACGCGTCCCGCCTCTTCAGACATGCCACCACACCACCCCGCATGTATGAGGGCCCGGTGCGACGCTCCGGTGGCATTGCTACCCCAGTGCCCCCGTCCCGCCTAACCCTGTAGCGTTTGACCACGGGATCTAGCCCTTTGACTTTGCACGGACGGGCTTTGACCAGTGGACCTCCCCACCCGGTTGTGTTAGGTCAGCCCATAGGAACACTTTGAAGCAACATCCGGGCCAGACCCACAACAAGATCCCCTCCGTGTAGACCCCACGCGTCCGTTTCCCCCCTCCAGGTGCCGGCAGCGGCGCCGTCCGTGAGGGGGGCACACCCCGGACACGTGTGCCGGGCGTTTGCAACCGTCACAACACTTCCAGACTTGTGAGAGGCCGCCTACGCAAGATTTGGCGGCATGCTAGCCCCCGGAGGCCGCCGGCCACAGCCGTAGACGTGCGAAGGGCAATCCGCGTAGAGGGAATTTTTCGGATACTTCTCCATCACCAAAAATTATGAAAAAATACCATCGTTCCTATAGCACATGTGCCCACGTCGTGCAAAAAAACTCATGATTTTATCGTGCTCCGAGTATTTAGTAATATTGACGCCGCATCGTTACCGCAGAACGTCTACTACCGTGTCATCGCCGTCCGTGAGGGGGGGCCACGCACCGGAGACGCGTCCCGCCTCTTCGGACTTGCCACCACACCACCCCGCATGTATGAGGGCCTGGTGCGATGCTCCGGTGGCATTGCTACCCCCAGTGCCCCCGTCCCGCCTAACCTGTAGCGTTTGACCACGGGATCTAGTCCTTTGACTTTGGACGGACAGGCTTTGACCAGTGGACCTCCCTACCCGGTTGTGTTAGGTCAGCCCATAGGAACACTTTGGATCAACATCCGGGCCAGACCCACAGCAAGATCCCCTCCGTGTAGATCCCACGCGTCCGTTTCCCCCCTCCAGGTGCCGGCGGCGGCGCCGTCCGTGAGGGGGGCACACCCCGGACACGCGTGCTTGGCGTTTGCAACCGCTACAACACTTCCAGACTTGTGAGAGGCCGCCTACGCACGATTTGGCGGCATGCTAGCCCCCGAAGGCCGCCGGCCACAGCCGTAGACGTGCGAAGGGCAATCCCCGTAAAGGGAATTTTTCGGATACTTCTCCATCACCAAAAATTATGAAAAAATACCATCGTTCCTATAGCACATGTGCCCACGTCGTGCAAAAAAATTCATGATTTTATCGCGCTACAAGTATTTAGTAATATTGACGCCGCATCGTTACCGCAGAACGTCTACTACTGTGTCATTGCCGTCCGTGAGGGGGGGCCACGCACCGGAGATGCGTCCCGCCTCTTCAGACATGCCACCACACCACCCCGCATGTATGAGGGCCCGGTGCGACGCTCCGGTGGCATTGCTACCCCTAGTGCCCCCGTCCCGCCAAACCCTGTAGCGTTTGACCACGGGATCTAGCCCTTTGACTTTGCACGGACGGGCTTTGACCAGTGGACCTCCCCACCCGGTTGTGTTAGGTCAGCCCATAGGAACACTTTGGAGCAACATCCGGGCCAGACCCACAGCAAGATCCCCTCCGTGTAGACCCCACGCGTCCGTTTCCCCCTCCAGGTGCCGGCGGCGGCGCCGTCCGTGAGGGGGGGCACACCCCGGACACGCGTGCCTTGCGTTTGCAACCGCCACAACACTTCCAGACTTGTGAGAGGCCGCCTACGCAAGATTTGGCGGCATGCTAGCCCCCGGAGGCCGCCGGCCATAGCCGTAGACGCGCGAAGGGCAATCCGCGTAGAGGGAATTTTTCGGATACTTCTCCATCACCAAAAATTATGAAAAAATACCATCGTTCCTATAGCACATGTGCC
The DNA here is from genome assembly GCF_018294505.1 of Triticum aestivum. Taxonomy (NCBI): domain Eukaryota; kingdom Viridiplantae; phylum Streptophyta; class Magnoliopsida; order Poales; family Poaceae; genus Triticum; species Triticum aestivum. The sequence goes on along the minus strand of NC_057797.1, from coordinate 755,253,399 downwards.
CACGCCGTGCAAAAAAACTCATGATTTTATCGCGCTCCGAGTATTTAGTAATATTGACGCCGCATCGTTACCGCAGAACGTCTACTACCGTGTCATCGCCGTCCGTGAGGGGGGGGGGCACGCACCGGAGACGCGTCCCGCCTCTTCAGACATGCCACCACACCACCCCGCATGTATGAGGGCCCGGTGCGACGCTCCGGTGGCATTGCTACCCCAATGCCCCCGTCCCGCCTAACCCTGTAGCGTTTGACCACGGGATCTAGCCCTTTGACTTTGCACGGACGGGCTTTGACCAGTGGACCTCCCCACCCGGTTGTGTTAGGTCAGCCCATAGGAACACTTTGAAGCAACATCCGGGCCAGACCCACAACAAGATCCCCTCCGTGTAGACCCCACGCGTCCGTTTCCCCCCTCCAGGTGCCGGCAGCGGCGCCATCCGTGAGGGGGGCACACCCCGGACACGTGTGCCGGGCGTTTGCAACCGTCACAACACTTCCAGACTTGTGAGAGGCCGCCTACGCAAGATTTGGCGGCATGCTAGCCCCCGGAGGCCGCCGGCCACAGCCGTAGACGCGCGAAGGGCAATCCGCGTAGAGGGAATTTTTCGGATACTTCTCCATCACCAAAAATTATGAAAAAATACCATCGTTCCTATAGCACATGTGCCCACGTCGTGCAAAAAAACTCATGATTTTATCGTGCTCCGAGTATTTAGTAATATTGACGCCGCATCGTTACCGCAGAACGTCTACTACCGTGTCATCACCGTCCGTGAGGGGGGGCCACGCACCGGAGACGCGTCCCGCCTCTTCGGACATGCCACCACACCACCCCGCATGTATGAGGGCCTGGTGCGATGCTCCGGTGGCATTGCTACCCCCAGTGCCCCCGTCCCGCCTAACCTGTAGCGTTTGACCACGGGATCTAGCCCTTTGACTTTGGACGGACAGGCTTTGACCAGTGGACCTCCCTACCCGGTTGTGTTAGGTCAGCCCATAGGAACACTTTGGAGCAACATCCGGGCCAGACCCACAGCAAGATCCCCTCCGTGTAGATCCCACGCGTCCGTTTCCCCCCTCCAGGTGCCGGCGGCGGCGCCGTCCGTGAGGGGGGCACACCCCGGACACGCGTGCTTGGCGTTTGCAACCGCTACAACACTTCCAGACTTGTGAGAGGCTGCCTACGCACGATTTGGCGGCATGCTAGCCCCCGAAGGCCGCCGGCCACAGCCGTAGACGCGCGAAGGGCAATCCCCGTAAAGGGAATTTTTCGGATACTTCTCCATCACCAAAAATTATGAAAAAATACCATCGTTCCTATAGCACATGTGCCCACGTCGTGCAAAAAAATTCATGATTTTATCGCGCTACAAGTATTTAGTAATATTGACGCCGCATCGTTACCGCAGAACGTCTACTACCGTGTCATCGCCGTCCGTGAGGGGGGGCCACGCACCGGAGATGCGTCCCGCCTCTTCAGACATGCCACCACACCATCCCGCATGTATGAGGGCCCGGTGCGACGCTCCGGTGGCATTGCTACCCCTAGTGCCCCCGTCCCGCCTAACCCTGTAGCGTTTGACCACGGGATCTAGCCCTTTGACTTTGCACGGACGGGCTTTGACCAGTGGACCTCCCCACCCGGTTGTGTTAGGTCAGCCCATAGGAACACTTTGGAGCAACATCCGGGCCAGACCCACAGCAAGATCCCCTCCGTGTAGACCCCACGCGTCCGTTTCCCCCTCCAGGTGCCGGCGGCGGCGCCGTCCGTGAGGGGGGGCACACCCCGGACACGCGTGCCTTGCGTTTGCAACCGCCACAACACTTCCAGACTTGTGAGAGGCCGCCTACGCAAGATTTGGCGGCATGCTAGCCCCCGGAGGCCGCCGGCCACAGCCGTAGACGCGCGAAGGGCAATCCGCGTAGAGGGAATTTTTCGGATACTTCTCCATCACCAAAAATTATGAAAAAATACCATCGTTCCTATAGCACATGTGCCCTCGCCGTGCAAAAAACTCATGATTTTATCGCGCTCCGAGTATTTAGTAATATTGACGCCGCATCCTTACCGCAGAACGTCTACTACCGTGTCATCGCCGTCCGTGAGGGGGGGGGCACGCACTGGAGATGCGTCCCGCCTCTTCGGACATGCCACCACACCACCCCGCATGTATGAGGGCCCGGTGCGACGCCCCGGTGGCATTGCTACCCCCAAGTGCCCCCGTCCCGCCTAACCCTGTAGCGTTTGACCACGGGATCTAGCCCTTTGACTTTGCACGGACGGGCTTTGACTAGTGGACCTCCCCACCCGGTTGTGTTAGGTCAGCCCATAGGAACACTTTGGAGCAACATCCGGGCCAGACCCACAGCAAGATCCCCACCGTGTAGACCCCACGCGTCCGTTTCCCCCCTTCAGGTGCCGGCGGCGGCGCCGTCTGTGAGGGGGGCACACCCCGGACACGCGTGCCTGGCGTTTGCAACCGCCACAACACTTCCAGACTTGTGAGAGGCCGCCTACGCAAGATTTGGCGGCATGCTAGCCCCCGGAGGCCGCCAGCCACAGCCGTAGACGCGCGACGGGAAATCTCCGTAGAGGGAATTTTTCCGATACTTCTTCATCACCAAAAATTATGAAAAAATACCATCGTTCCTATAGCACATGTGCCCACATCATGCAAAAAAATTCATGATTTTATCGTGCTACAAGTATTTAGTAATATTGACGCCGCATCGTTACCGCAGAACGTCTACTACCGTGTCATCGCCGTCCGTGAGGGGGGGCCACGCACCGGAGACGCGTCCCGCCTCTTCAAACATGCCACCACACCACCCCGCATGTATGAGGGCCCGGTGTGACGCTCCGGTGGCATTGCTACCCCAGTGCCCCCGTCCCGCCTAACCCTGTAGCGTTTGACCACAGGATCTAGCCCTTTGACTTTGCACGGACGGGCTTTGACCAGTGGACCTCCCCACCCGGTTGTGTTAGGTCATCCCATAGGAACACTTTGGAGCAACATCCGGGCCAGACCCACAACAAGATCCCCTCTGTGTAGACCCCACACGTCCGTTTCCCCCCTCCAGGTGCCGGCGGTGGCGTCGTCCGTGAGGGGGGGCACACCCCGGACACGTGTGCCGGGCGTTTGCAACCGCCACAACACTTCCAGACTTGTGAGAGGCCGCCTACGCAAGATTTGGCGGCATGCTAGCCCCCGGAGGCCGCCAGCCACAGCCGTAGACGCGCGAAGGGCAATCCGCGTAGAGGGAATTTTTCGGATACTTCTCCATCACCAAAAATTATGAAAAAATACCATCGTTCCTATAGCACATGTGCCCATGTCGTGCAAAAAAACTCATGATTTTATCGCGCTCCGAGTATTTAGTAATATTGACGCCGCATCGTTACCGCAGAACGTCTACTACCGTGTCATCGCCGTCCGTGAGGGGGGGCACACACCGGAGACGCGTCCCGCCTCTTCGGACATGCCACCACACCACCCCGGATGTATGAGGGCCCGGTGCGACGCTCCGGTGGCATTGCTACCCCCAGTGCCCCCGTCCCGCCTAACCCTGTAGCGTTTGACCACGGGATCTAGCCCTTTGACTTTGCACGGACGGGCTTTGACCAGTGGACCTCCCCACCCGGTTGTGTTAGGTCAGCCCATAGGAACACTTTGGAGCAACATCCTGGCCAGACCCACAACAAGATCCCCTCCGTGTATACCCCACGCGTCCATTTCCCCCCTCTAGGTGCCGGCGGCGGCGCCGTCCGTGAGGGGGGGCACACCCCGGACACGCGTGCCAGGCGTTTGCAACCGCCACAACACTTCCAGACTTGTGAGAGGCCGCCTACGCAAGATTTGGCGGCATGCTAGCCCTCGGATGCCGCCGCCCACAGCCGTAGACGCGCGAAGGGCAATCCGCGTAGAGGGAATTTTTTGGATACTTCTGCATCACCAACAATTATGAAAAAATACCATCGTTCCTATAGCACATGTGCCCACGTCGTGCAAAAAAACTCATGATTTTATCGCGCTCCGAGTATTTAGTAATATTGACGCCGCATCGTTACCGCTGAATGTCTACTACCGTGTCACCGCCGTCTGTGAGGGGGGGCACACCCCGGACACGCGTGCCTGGCGTTTGCAACCGCCACAACACTTCCAGACTTGTGAGAGGCCGCCTACGTAAGATTTGGCGGCATGCTAGCCCCCGGAGGCCGCCGGGCACAGCCGTAGACGCGTGAAGGGCAATCCGCGTAGAGGGAATTTTTCGGATACTTCTCCATCACCAAAAATTATGAAAAAATACCATTGTTCCTATGGCACATGTGCCCACGTCGTGCAAAAAAACTCATGATTTTATCGCGCTCCGAGTATTTAGTAATATTGATGCCGCATCGTTACCGCAGAACGTCTACTACCGTGTCATCGCCGTCCGTGAGGGGGGGCCACGCACCGGAGACGCATCCCGCCTCTTCGGACATGCCACCACACCACCCCGCATGTATGAGGGCCCGGTGCAACGCTCCGGTGGCATTGCTACCCCCCAGTGCCCCCGTCCCGCCTAACCCTGTAGCGTTTGACCACGGGATCTAGCCCTTTGACTTTGCACGAACGGGCTTTGACCAGTGGACCTCCCCACCCAGTTGTGTTAGGTCAACCCATAGGAACACTTTGGAGCAACATCCGGGCCAGATGTTGCCGTGGGCCTCTGGGTTGACCTTACACAACCGGGTGGATACGTCTACTGCTCAAAGCCCGTCCGTGCAAAGTCAAAGGGGTAGATCCCGTGGTCAAACGCTACAGGGTTAGACGGGACGGGGGCCCTAGGGGGGTAGTAATGCCACCGGAGCATTGCACCGGGACCTCATACAAGCCGCGTGCTGGGTGCCTACGCCTGCCACCATGCTTATATAACCGTAGGAGGGCCACCGCAACACCTGGCGGCATTGCTACCCCCCCCCAGGTACCCCGTCCCGTCTAACCCTGACACAGACGACCGCCGGGTCTATCCCTTTGACTTTCGCTGGACGTAGTTTGACCGGTGGACCTTTTCACCTTGTTGTTATAGCCCAGCCATAGCTACACCCCCCAACACAGTCCCGGCACAACCCACCCCAAGATTCCCTCTGCGTCGGCCTGACGTGGCCGTTTCCCCCCTCCGGGGCACGGCGACATCGACGCTCGTGAGGGGGGAGGGGGCACACCCCGGAGCCGCGTGCCTGCGCCTGCCACCATGTTTCCACAACCGTAGAAGGGCCCACCGCAACACCTGGCGGCATTGCTACCCCCCACAGGTACCCGACCCGTCCTGTCTAACCTCTTCGTGACACGATGGAAGAAGGCCCGTGTGGGGGGCAATCGATATATGTTTTCTGTACATTTAAGTTAATGAAATTAGTATTGGAAAAAAAATAAAAAATAATAAGAGAAAATACAAAAAATATAAAAATATTATTAGAAATCTATGCCTACGGCCAAGCCGTCGGCATAGCTATGGCCACGGAACGGTAGAGCCCTGGATCGATGACGTGGCGTAGGGCGGGATCAATGACGTGGCAAAAACCATGGGCCAGGCCTATGCCGACGGCCTAGCCGTCGGCCTAGAAATGCCACCCCACGGGACCGGCGAACGACGCGGATCGATGACGTGGCGGCGCGGCGGATCGATGATGTCGGCATAGCTATGCCGACAGCTAGGCCGTCGGCGTAGCTATGCCGACGGTCACCGTTAGCCCGTCGGCGTAGCCTGACGCCGTCAAACTGCCGTCGCCGCCCGGATAGACGGGCCCACGCGATATGCCGACGGCCTGCTCTATGCTGACGGCCCCCGTCGGTATATTCAAAAAAACGCCGACGGCTTATCTATGCCGACGGCCCCCGTCGGCATAGATGGTTATACGCCGACGGCCTTTCTACGCCGACGGCTTTAGTTGGGCCGTCGGGGTATGCCCATATATGCCGACGGGGGCCGTCGGCATAGATATGGCCATCGGCAAAACAAGTTTTTCTGGTAGTGACGCAGCAGCAAATAAACTACGATGCACTGTGAGAACAATTCAAGCTAGACACTAGCTAGCAACGGAGAATAATGTTTTTAATCTTAAGGCACTCACCACAATTCTTTTGTTCCCTCACAATCGGGGAGACGGCGCCAGCTTCAACCCAGTCAATCTCTGACGGCACAATCCTGCCAATCTCCTTCACACAGATCCAGACACCAAAAACAAATAATCCATGCCATGCAGCTAGCGCCATATTCCGTGGTCTGAGGTACCTGCGAAGAAAGCCAAAGCGGTGGCCAGCAGCATCCATTGCTCTTCTGAGACTGCAATTTGATCACCAGAAAATATTCAGTTACTTTCATCAAACACGCACGTCCATGCTGAAAGAGAGGCAGATTGAGTTGAGAGAGTGTATGGAGCTAGCCAGATGCGTACGTACGTGTAGGTGTCTCAGGAGCCTGCTAGCTCTGGCCGGCCTCGACGGCGACCCAGCCGCCGCGGCATAGTAGCCGGAAACGGGGAACGGTGGGCCGTCCCTTGATCCGGATTCATCGACCCGGAATCAGATTCGGGAACGAGGGTCGATTCGGTAAGATTCGATGCGGATTCGGCGTTTCCGTAGTCGGATCATCGATTCAGATTCAGCGACTCGACAGTCTTGGTTCTTGAATCGATCGAGTAAGCAAAAAGTTAGCCATATCAATCACGAACTCCTCGTTTTACTCTCTGCCTCATTCTTTTCCACTCCCCTAAATAACTCATCGTTCTGCTCTCCAATTACTTCAAGGCTGCTAATAAATTTTTCATTGGGAAGGAAATGATGTATTTTAGTCTTCATGAATCGACGATGCAGCCAGTTGCTCCCAGCCCAGCCAGTTCCATGTATAAGTACTCCCTCGGTCCCTCCCAGCCAATTGCTCCCCGCATCCGTAAAGATTCACGTTCCTCGTTCCATGGTACCGTACCGGATTCATCATACCGGAATTGATTGGATCGCGTTTTCGCTTTAGAAAAATCGTTCTAGAGATGTATACCCCCATTGTACCCTATTTTTTCCAACCCCCGACTCTCGTCCCCCGTTCCCGTTCCTCGTTCCCACCGTACCGGAAACATGGCAACTATGCGCCGCGGCCTGGCCGCAGAACCGCCGCAGCAAGGTCCTCCCCACGACTCCCAACGCCGGACGAAACATGCCTGCCTGCCTGCACCTCGCTCGACCATGGATCCAATGAAGAAAATAGATGATGAGGAGGGCCAGCTGAGCTGTGGAATTGGAGTCGGAATCCAACTCATGCTCGGACGTTCCACCGTGGATGAATAGGAATCTTAAGGCGGTAGGTTTTATTGTCTTTCAGCCGCGCGCTACGCTCTCCCGGTCCGACAGGGCTGCCTGGAAGGCTGGAACCACTGCCGCTTCACCCCCTCTTCCTGAGATAGCAAGGGCCATCCACAGCCACGGCCGCAGCTTACAGCCACCTCCGGATGGCACCGCCTCGTTGACATGTGCTCCCTCCGTCCCAAATTACTTGTCGCAGAAATCCTTATCAAGTAATTTGAGACAGAGGGAATACGTACTACAGTACCTTCTTTCCAATGAATAAGACGTGCACACATTTTAAAATTTAACTTTTTATAAGTTCGACACGTCGAGAGCGTAGCGAATACAGCTGAATCTTAACTGAAGTCTTGCACTGAAAATTGGCTGCTGAGTACTGAGCACAACAGTCCTGCCCTAGCTGCATGCCAGCACCCTCTTTTCCTGTGTCTTTTACACTTGGGTGGTATGGTACCGCACCAATATCCAGTACACTTTTACTTTTTATTAGGTCTTGCTGAGTCTACCTGCGTGGATGACTGTTGAAACGAAAAAAGAGTAAAGCACCAGTTTTTTAATTTATAGTATAAACTGAACATCATAGTGGGATGGTTGGCATAAAAACAACTGTTCTTCAGAAGGTTGCAATAAAATATTTGCAAGAGATATATGAACTGTGTAGGAGTACTTAATTTCTCCTCAGTCCACCAATTCTCCTGTGGCCAAGGGCAGAGCCAGAAAATTTAGTCGTTGGTTTCACCTGTTGACTTGTGAGGATTTGATATGAATTTGTTAAGCGTAAAAGCTACTATTTTACACCATTTTACAGCACCCAAAAATGACTTCCTCCGTTCCATAATGTAAGATGTTTTTTGACACTAGACATTATGGGACGGAGGGAGTACATAACAAATAGAAATATGATAGCGCCTACTACATATTTTGTTATGTTAATAGTTGAAGAGTATAAGACATGAGTACCAGTTGGATGAAATTCTAGAACCACTTGTTTAGATACTATAAATAAAGTAGTATCCAAATAACTTCATAGCTCGGGTGTAGCTCCCCGTCTTTCTGAAAACAGTAAAAACAAGAAGTTAGTTTGACAAGTTTAGTATAAGTACCATCAAGCCAAAAAAAAGTATAGTTGCTCACATTTTAGAGCGTCTCCTTTTTATTTATCTCATTATCTTAAAAGGACCAAACACTGGATCATTACGAGTGGTAGAAAACATGTATTTCTTCCCGTAGCAAATTAGATAATCATTTCTAAACCGATCACCCATTTTATGCGCAGCTTTTCTTTGACATCATTAAATCACCCCTGAGTGTCTTCAAATTTCTCTCTGTGGATAATCAAACTTAGCCGGTGATTGATTTCTCTTTGAAAAATATTGTTCCATGGTCTAGATCAATCAAAGTTCGTGATTTGCTTTAGCAAACTAGGGCAAAACTATTGTCATACTTGACTATTATGCTAGACAGAACATACACAAGAGGGAAAGATGTGACGATGCGATCTCACTAGTCAGTACCGTCAATTTGGAATTGAAGTGACGGCTTGCCGCTGGGATCCGATGATGGATGGATGCACGAACAGAAGAGACGAGAGGAGAGAGGCCAGAGGTGAATTGGCGAATTGGTTGGCGAATTGGACGAGTAAAGGCGTGGCGGCGGCTGCGTAGAATCATACGAGTACAGTTCACGATTGAGAGAGCTGAGTAGTTGTGGGCACCAAGGCAATTTACTTATGGGCTTTTGGGCCTTTTTAGCCTATCCACCGAGGCAGTTCACGAGATTGATGGGGTCAGTCTAATCCTTTTACTGGGTTCAGGGCTTCAGGCCTACAAAGTACCAGCCGATACGTACGTAGCTACCAAGTTTCGTTGGGTTCAACTGCACCCAACGATGCAACTGTGGCTCCGCCCCTGCCTGTGGCATGGATATATATAAGTTGAACCTCTCATTTTTCCTATTCTTGGGATGAAAGAAGCTCGTGTACTTTTCGTAGAATTTGACTTTGTTTCTTGCCATAGAAAAATTTGGTGTTAAACTTTTGAATTTGACTCTGTTTTCACCCTCGTTGAAAGCTACCACCATGCAACTCAACACCCTACGCTAGTGTAATGGTCGAACTCGTGAAGCCAGCGTGCAAGACAAAGTTCAACTTCACGTCGTGCACAAACCCACAGTGAAATTCAACACCTTTATCTTGATTCTTCATCTTTTAAAAAGCACTCCTAAAAGTAACCACACGATTACAATGTATGTGCAGAGTGTAATTCAAGATTATTGCTCTCAAGTGAAAATAGTGATATCTGAATGTTGAAAGGGGTGGTGCAAGTGCAACAGCTAAAGATTTTAGTGTGATTTCTGAAATTTCAGAGGAGGTATACATGATTCTATATGATTTAGGCTAGCAATGTCGAAATTAATTTATGAAGATATTAGCTGAGTATCCCAAACCGCATTCTGGGTGAGCTGGCTTGGCAAGATTTAATCTGGTCTTACAGGCGCAAGATGAAGGGGAGCCTTGGCGCAGTGGTAAAGCTGCTGCCTTGTGACCATGAGGTCACGGGTTCAAGTCCTGGAAACAGTCTCTTACAGAAATGTAGGGAAAGGCTGCGTACTATAGACCCAAAGTGGTCGGACCCTTCCCTGGACCCTGCGCAAGCGGGAGCTACATGCACCGGGCTGCCCTTACAGGCGCAAGATCACTTGAAAATACCTTTCTAACTTTCTGATAGATACTGATAGATCCAAAGAAGCCCCACTTTTCTGACTTTTCCGTCGAGGCTGGACCTGAACTTCCAACAGTTTTCCATACCTGAAGTTTCAGCCACTCCATCTGAATAAACAACAGATCACTGTCAGACATTGGCCGTGTAATCCTAGTTTACTTGCCACTTGCAACAGAAGATAAAAAGTGGACTACATAGCAAGATGCACTGCATGCTAGCTCAGAGAAAACATGGATTTATATCAGCCTTGTTACCAACATAGCAATTCAGAGTTCCAGACCCATTGACCAACCAAGAAAGCTGGGATGCAGAAAATTCTTCAAGAGAGAAGAACTGTGTTACTGATCCACACATGATCAGGTAGTCTTCCACTTGACAAAGTAAAAATAAATGCACAAACTAGTGAAAACAAGTAGCAATTCAGAGTTTCAGACCCATTGACTAACCGAGGAAGCTGGGGTGAAGAAATTCATCAGCACGAAACAATTGGGTAATCTGGTAGCCTCTTCCACTTGACAAGGTGAAAACAAATGATAAACCAGTGAAGTTCACAAAATATGGAAACCATCTATGAAAATAGCACACAAAGAGGATTACATGTCAATACACTATGTGTTTGTCCGAAAGAACATGAATCACAGAATTTCTCAACTGTACAAATGAGAGAATTTTACAAAAAAGGACAAAATGGAACTAAACATTTAACGCCCCTCTTGCATTGTCATAGTCATGCCATTCAGAGATATTTCCACGTTATCTCTTTGGTCTTCAATTTCATACTTCCGTTTCCTAAAATATACAGGCTCCTTCGGAGTAGGAAGTGGGGCTGTTTCATTTTCTAACATGAACACAGTGGATGACATGAGTGGACGAGCATCTGGATCATCTTGAACACACAACAGACCTAACTGAATACACCGCAGAACTCCATGAAGTGGACAGTTCTCCACAATGGACGAGTCCACCAATTTTCTTGCATTTCCATCTTTCCATAAGCTCCATGCCTAAACCAATGAAATCCTCAATTTATTATGAGTTTTTGGAGTTAAAAAAGTTTAGAGCATAGTAGTGAACTTACATAAGCTATAAGGCTTGGAAAATCCATTATGAGATTGGATGAACTGATCTTTAACCCGCTTACAATCTCCAACAGTAGAACACCAAAGCTGTACGTGTCAGACTTGACTGAAAAGGAACCTTCCATTGCATATTCAGGTGACATGTAACCGCTCTTTGAATCATTCCAAGAAAAATGAATTAGTTAAGATGAGTAAAATTACAATGTTAAGCCTTACCTAGTGCATATATTACTTACTATGTCCCAACAACACAGATAGTGTTCGCTTGTTGTTCATTTCCACCAAAGATCCTTGCCATACCAAAATCCGATATTTTAGGGTTCATTTCCGCATCTAACAAGACATTGCTTGCTTTGAGATCTCTATGGATTATTGTTAACCTTGAATCTTGGTGGAGATAAAGAAGCCCTCTTGCTATTCCTTTAATTACCTTGAACCTGGTCGGCCAATCAAGCACACTATCTCTTGTGGCATCTTGCAAGAAAGTGCAAAATTAAAATCATTAACAACCATCACAACTTCAGTTATTCTAAGAATATTTTTGCGAGACATGACCATAAGAGCAGAACATACCAAAAAGGAAGGTGTCTAAGCTTTTGTTAGGTAAGTATTCATATAGCAATAACTTCTCATCTTCATGAGTGCAGTAACCAAGAAGCCTAACTAAATTTCTATGCTGCAATTTGGCAATCAGAACCACTTCATTTCTGAACTCGTCGGCCCCTTGCCCAGAACTCTTACTAAGCCTTTTGACAGCAACTTCATTGCCACCTTCTAACCGGCCCTACATAAAGACATCATTTTTCAATTGAACAACAGATGGCGAACTTTTTCCCGATGATCAGCCTAAAAATTATTACCTTGTCAACTTTTCCAAAGCCACCTTTCCCGAGCATGTTGTAGTCTGAGAAATTGTCTGTTGCAGTAACAACATCTTCAAAACAAATATATGGAAGTTCTATAGTTTCATTCTCAAGTTCATTAGATTTGGAATTTTTTGACAGTTGTCCTGTGTATTTGTTCTTAGTTTCCTTGATTCGAAGTTTTCCTGCCAAAAATAGATTCAGGCCAATATTATTTCTTACGAATAACTCATGAAAATTGCACCCCGAGAAAGTAAAGCAAATATTGTTTTTACCTCTTGACTTGCATATCCACGCAAGGCTGATGCATGCGAGTATCAGAATACTAGCAATTACTGGGAGTGCAATCTTCAACACATTACTCTCTCTGTCAACTGCATAAAGCCAGAAATATAATCCAGGAAGAGAATCATGGGTTCAAAATTTAACAAGCATTTTTTGGCATGTTTTATGTTTGTCGTGATTAGTATGTCATCCTAACCGTATCTAAGCCATTTCTGGGAGTACAATCTTCAATACATTACTCTGTTTCTCAACTGCAGAAAGGCAGAAATATAGTCCAGCAAGAGAATGATGCTTTCAAAATTTACATGCATTTCTTGCGAGTGTTGTGTTTTTCGTGATTAGTATGTCATCCTAAACCACATCTACCATTCGACATAAAAGGAATAGATCACACCGTACAATCCATAAGCGCATAAGGAAAGATGTATACCTGTTGAACTGGCTAGACGAAGGTACAGGTTCTCGCCACTTCCATCACGAAACTTTCCTGTGTCGACAAGCTCCCCCAACCAAATCAAGCACCTTGCCTGGTCACTAGACGTGCTGCCATTTTTCATGTTAGAAAAAGCATATGCGGTGCAAGCGCAGTTGTTTCTGCACTCTGCTTCGCATTGGTCAAAGCTTCTGTTCCTGACATGCACAAACTTATCGGGTGTCTTCATGCCACTCAAGGTTGAGAAACTATCTCCACCACCACATGTCAGCTCCTCCTTTCTCCGACACCCTTGGGAGAAGTTTACACCATCAGGCTCAAACCCACTGAGGCAGTTGCATTTCGGAACTGTTTCAGTGGCATCACAGTAACCAAATGGTCCACAATAGGCGTAGCGGTCACAACTAGGATTAGGCCGCTCTATGAAAACATTCCATGACGATGAGGTGCTGTTCCACGCTAAAAACTGAAACATGCCCGTGTAGTGCAGAATCAGGCGCGTGCTTGGCGAGCCGTCGGAGACGGTGAATGTCAAGTAGAACTTACCCCCTATGTCGACAGTTGTTTGGGTCATGATGAAGCCAGTGCTGCTTTGATACAGGGCAGTGACCAACGCACCATCCCATGCAGCTCTGCGCCAATACGGCCTCGTCCCATTCCAGATGACAACCTGGAGGTCTGAACTAGAGTCACCGCCCATGGAGTAGTCGCTGGTGGCTGGGTCATCAGGGCCCCTCCAAGCCACGAGGCGAGTGTAGAGATCATCATCTGTGCTCAGTGGTAATTGCATGCCGGGGAGGATGGTGTCGGTTGGGTAATGGAAGCTTTGCCATATGTCTGTGCTGTTGGGCAACCGGATGACAAAGTTTCCGGAGTCGAGAAGTACAGCAGAAGTTCCCGTGGCTCCGGTTGTGAAGTTGTTCATGGTTGTCCAAAGAGTGCGGTCTTGGGAGTCAGACAACACAAGATCAGAGTTGTTGGTCACAACCAGCTTCCCGGAAGAAGCGTTGGTGATCGGCTTGTCGCGGTTAGCAACCCACACATAAGTACGCTTGGGGATGTTGTTGTACCATATGCCGACGTATGAGCCCACAGTCGAGTTTGTGGGGGAGAAGAAGCCAAGAGCAAAGACACCGTTGCTCGAGACGAGCTTGTCGCCGACGGAGAGCGGCTTTGCAGGAGTCAGGCGGTCATCAGATCTGCAGAACAAATCAATGACAGGAGGATGACAACATGGAGGGCGGCACCGTCCGTGATGGGGGGCACACCCCGGACACGCGTGCCGGGCGTTTGCAACTGCCACAACACTTCCAGACTTGTCAGAGGCCGCCTATGCAAGATTTGGCGGCAGGCTAGCCCCCGGAGGCCGCCGGCCACAGCCGTAGATGCGCGAAGGGCAATCCGTGTAGAGGGAATTTTTCGGATACTTCTCCATCACCAAAAATTATGAAAAAATACCATCGTTCCTATGGCACATGTGCCCACGTCGTGCAAAAAAACTCATGATTTTATCGCGCTCCGAGTATTTAGTAATATTGACGCCGCATCGTTACCGAAGAATGTCTACTACCGTGTCACCGCCGTCCGTGAGGGGGGGCAACGCACCGGAGACGCGGCCCGTCTCTTCGGACATGCCACCACACCACCCCGCATGTATGAGGGCCCGGTGCGACGCTCCGATGGCATTGCTACCCCCAGTGCCCCCGTCCCGCCTAAGCCTGTAGCGTTTGACCACGGGATCTAGCCCTTTGACTTTGCACGAACGGGCTTTGACCAGTGGACCTCCCCATCCGGTTGTGTTACGTCAGCCCATAGGAACACTTTGGAGCAACATCCGGGCCAGACCCACAGCAAGATCCCCTTCGTGTAGACCCCACGCGTCCGTTTCCCCCCTCCAGGTGCCGGTGGCGGCGCCGTCCGTGATGGGGGGTACACCCCGGACACGCGTGCCGGGCGTTTGCAACCGCCACAACATTTCCAGACTTGTGAGAGGCCGCCTACGCAAGATTTGGCGGCATGCTAGCCCCCGGAGGCCGCCGGCCACAGCCGTAGAACCGCGAAGGGCAATCCGCGTAGAGGGAATTTTTCGGATACTTCTCCATCACCAAAAATTATGAAAAATACCATCGTTCCTATAGCACATGTGCCCACGTCGTGCAAAAAAACTCATGATTTTATCACGCTCCGAGTATTTAGTAATATTGACGCCGCATCGTTACCGCAGAACGTCTACTACCGTGTCATCGCCGTCCGTGAGGGGGGGCCACGCATCGGAGACGCGTCCCGCCTCTTTGGACATGTCACCACACCATCCCGCATGTATGAGGGCCCGGTGCGACGCTCTGGTGGCATTGCTACCCCCAGTGCCCCCGTCCCGCCTAACCCTATAGCGTTTGACCACGGGATCTAGCCCTTTGACTTTGCACGGACGGGCTTTGACCAGTGGACCTCCCCACCCGGTTGTGTTAGGTCATCCCATAGGAACACTTTGGACCAATATCCGGGCCAGACCCACAACAAGATCCCCTCCGTGTAGACCCCACGCGTCCGTTTCCCACCTCCAGGTGCCGGCGGCGGCGCCGTTCGTGAGGGGGGCACACCCCAGACACGCGTGCCGGGCGTTTGCAACCGCCACAACACTTCCAGACTTGTGAGAGGCCGCCTACGCAAGATTTGGCGGCATGCTAGCCCCCGGAGGCCGCCGGCCACAACCGTAGACGCGCGAAGGGCAATCCGCGTAGAGGGAATTTCTCGGATACTTCTCCATCACCAAAAATTATGAAAAAATACCATCGTTCCTATAGCACATGTGCCCACGTCGTGCAAAAAAACTCATGATTTTATCGCGCTCCGAGTATTTAGTAATATTGACGCCGCATCGTTACCGCAGAACGTCTACTACCGTGTCATCGCCGTCCGTGAGGGGGGGCCACGCACCGGAGACGCGTCCCGCCTCTTCGGACATGCCACCACACCACCCCGCATGTATGAGGGCCTGGTGCGATGCTCCGGTGGCATTGCTACCCCCCAGTGCCCCCGTCCCGCCTAACCTGTAGCGTTTGACCACGGGATCTAGCCCTTTGACTTTGGACGGACAGGCTTTGACCAGTGGACCTCCCTACCCGGTTGTGTTAGGTCAGCCCATAGGAACACTTTGGAGCAACATCCGGGCTAGACCCGCAGCAAGATCCCCTCCGTGTAGATCCCACGCGTCCGTTTCCCCCCTTCAGGTGCCGGCGGCGGCGCCGTCCGTGAGGGGGGCACACCCCGGACACGCGTGCTTGGCGTTTGCAACCGCTACAACACTTCCAGACTTGTGAGAGGCCGCCTACGCAAGATTTGGCGGCATGCTAGCCCCCGAAGGCCGCCGGCCACAGTCGTAGACGCGCGAAGGGCAATCCCCGTAGAGGGAATTTTTCAGATACTTCTCCATCACCAAAAATTATGAAAAAATACCATCGTTCCTATTGCACATGTGCCCACGTCGTGCAAAAAAAATCATGATTTTATCGCGCTACAAGTATTTAGTAATATTGACGCCGCATCGTTACCGCAGAACGTCTACTACCGTGTCATCGCCGTCCGTGAGGGGGGGCCACGCACCGGAGACGCGTCCCGCCTCTTCAGACATGCCACCACACCACCCTGCATGTATGAGGGCCCGGTGCGACGCTCCGGTGGCATTGCTACCCCCAGTGCCCCCGTCCCGCCTAACCCTGTAGCGTTTGACCACGGGATCTAGCCCTTTGACTTTGCACGGACGGACTTTGACCAGTGGACCTCCCCACCCGGTTGTGTTAGGTCAGCCCATAGGAACACTTTGGAGCAACATCCGGGCCAGACCCACAGCAAGATCCCCTCCGTGTAGACCCCACGCGTCCGTTTCCCCCTCCAGGTGCTGGCGGCGGCGCCGTCCGTGAGGGGGGGTACACCCCGGACACGCGTGCCGGGCGTTTGCAACCGCCACAACACTTCCAGACTTGTGAGAGGCCGCCTACGCAAGATTTGGCGGCATGCTAGCCCCCGGAGGCCGCCGGCCACAGCCGTAGACGCGCGAAGGGCAATCCGCGTAGAGGGAATTTTTCGGATACTTCTCCATCACCAAAAATTATGAAAAAATACCATCGTTCCTATAGCACATGTGCCCACGCCGTGCAAAAAAACTCATGATTTTATCGCGCTCCGAGTATTTAGTAATATTGACGCCGCATCGTTACCGCAGAACGTCTACTACCGTGTCATCGCCGTCCGTGAGGGGGGGGGCACGCGCCGGAGACGCGTCCCGCCTCTTCGGACATGCCACCACACCACCCCGCATGTATGAGGGCCCGGTGCGATGCCCCGGTGGCATTGCTACCCCCAAGTGCCCCCGTCCCACCTAACCCTGTAGCGTTTGACCACGGGATCTAGCCCTTTGACTTTGCACGGACGGGCTTTGACTAGGACCTCCCCACCCGGTTGTGTTAGGTCAGCCCATAGGAACACTTTGGAGCAACATCCGGGCCAGACCCACATCAAGATCCCCACCGTGTAGACCCCACGCGTCCGTTTCCCCCCTTCAGGTGCCGGCGGCGGCGCCGTCCGTGAGGGGGGCACACCCCGGACACGCGTGCCTGGCGTTTGCAACCGCCACAACACTTCCAGACTTGTGAGAGGCCGCCTACGCAAGATTTGGCGGCATGCTAGCCCCCGGAGGCCGCCAGCCACAGTCGTAGACGTGCGACGAGAAATCCCCGTAGAGGGAATTTTTCGGATACTTCTTCATCACCAAAAATTATGAAAAAATACCATCGTTCCTATAGCACATGTGCCCACGTCGTGCAAAAAAATTCATGATTTTATCGCGCTACAAGTATTTAGTAATATTGACGCCGCATCGTTACCGCAGAACGTCTACTACCGTGTCATCACCGTCCGTAAGGGGGGGCCACGCACCGGAGACGCGTCCCGCCTCTTCAGACATGCCACCACACCACCCCGCATGTATGAGGGCCCGGTGCGACGCTCCGGTGGCATTGCTACCCCAGTGCCCCCGTCCCGCCTAACCCTGTAGCGTTTGACCACGGGATCTAGCCCTTTGACTTTGCACGGACGGGCTTTGACCAGTGGACCTCCCCACCCGGTTGTGTTAGGTCAGCCCATAGGAACACTTTGAAGCAACATCCGGGCCACACCCACAACAAGATCCCCTCCGTGTAGACCCCACGCGTCCGTTTCCCCCCTCCAGGTGCCGGCAGCGGCGCCGTCCGTGAGGGGGGGCACACCCCGGACACGTGTGCCGGGCGTTTGCAACCGTCACAACACTTCCAGACTTGTGAGAGGCCGCCTACGCAAGATTTGGCGGCATGCTAGCCCCCGGAGGCCGCCGGCCACAGCCGTAGACGCGCGAAGGGCAATCCGCGTAGAGGGAATTTTTCGGATACTTCTCCATCACCAATAATTATGAAAAAATACCATCGTTCCTATAGCACATGTGCCCACGTCGTGCAAAAAAACTCATGATTTTATCGTGCTCCGAGTATTTAGTAATATTGACGCCGCATCGTTACCGCAGAACGTCTACTACCGTGTCATCGCCGTCCGTGAGGGGGGGCCACGCACCGGAGACACGTCCCGCCTCTTCGGACATGCCACCACACCACCCCGCATGTATGAGGGCCTGGTGCGATGCTCCGGTGGCATTGCTACCCCCAGTGCCCCCGTCCCGCCTAACCTGTAGCGTTTGACCACGGGATCTAGCCCTTTGACTTTGGACGGACAGGCTTTGACCAGTGGACCTCCCTACCCGGTTGTGTTAGGTCAGCCCATAGGAACACTTTGGAGCAACATCCGGGCCAGACCCACAGCAAGATCCCCTCCGTGTAGATCCCACGCGTCCGTTTCCCCCCTCCAGGTGCCGGCGGCGGCGCCATCCGTGAGGGGGGCACACCCCGGACACGCGTGCTTGGCGTTTGCAACCGCTACAACACTTCCAGACTTGTGAGAGGCCGCCTACGCACGATTTGGCGGCATGCTAGCCCCCGAAGGCCGCCGGCCACAGCCGTAGACGCGCGAAGGGCAATCCCCGTAAAGGGAATTTTTCGGATACTTCTCCATCACCAAAAATTATGAAAAAATACCATCGTTCCTATAGCACATGTGCCCACGTCGTGCAAAAAAATTCATGATTTTATCGCGCTACAAGTATTTAGGAATATTGACGCCGCATCGTTACCGCAGAACGTCTACTACCGTGTCATCGCCGTCCGTGAGGGGGGGCCACGCACCGGAGATGCGTCCCGCCTCTTCAGACATGCCACCACACCACCCCGCATGTATGAGGGCCCGGTGCGACGCTCCGGTGGCATTGCTACCCCTAGTGCCCCCGTCCCGCCTAACCCTGTAGCGTTTGACCACGGGATCTAGCCCTTTGACTTTGCACGGACGGGCTTTGACCAGTGGACCTCCCCACCCGGTTGTGTTAGGTCAGCCCATAGGAACACTTTGGAGCAACATCCGGGCCAGACCCACAGCAAGATCCCCTCCGTGTAGACCCCACGCGTCCGTTTCCCCCTCCAGGTGCCGGCGGCGGCGCCGTCCGTGAGGGGGGGCACACCCCGGACACGCGTGCCTTGCGTTTGCAACCGCCACAACACTTCCAGACTTGTGAGAGGCCGCCTACGCAAGATTTGGCGGCATGCTAGCCCCCGGAGGCCGCCGGCCACAGCCGTAGACGCGCGAAGGGCAATCCGCGTAGAGGGAATTTTTCGGATACTTCTCCATCACCAAAAATTATGAAAAAATACCATCGTTCCTATAGCACATGTGCCCACGCCGTGCAAAAAAACTCATGATTTTATCGCGCTCCGAGTATTTAGTAATATTGACGCCGCATCGTTACCGCAGAACGTCTACTACCGTGTCATCGCCGTCCGTGAGGGGGGGGGGCACGCACCGGAGACGCGTCCCGCCTCTTCAGACATGCCACCACACCACCCCGCATGTATGAGGGCCCGGTGCGACGCTCCGGTGGCATTGCTACCCCAGTGCCCCCGTCCCGCCTAACCCTGTAGCGTTTGACCACGGGATCTAGCCCTTTGACTTTGCACGGACGGGCTTTGACTAGTGGACCTCCCCACCCGGTTGTGTTAGGTCAGCCCATAGGAACACTTTGAAGCAACATCCGGGCCAGACCCACAACAAGATCCCCTCCGTGTAGACCCCACGCGTCCGTTTCCCCCCTCCAGGTGCCGGCAGCGGCGCCGTCCGTGAGGGGGGCACACCCCGGACACGCGTGCTTGGCGTTTGCAACCGCTACAACACTTCCAGACTTGTGAGAGGCCGCCTACGCACGATTTGGCGGCATGCTAGCCCCCGAAGGCTGCCGGCCACAGCCGTAGACGCGCGAAGGGCAATCCCCGTAAAGGGAATTTTTCGGATACTTCTCCATCACCAAAAATTATGAAAAAATACCATCGTTCCTATAGCACATGTGCCCACGTCGTGCAAAAAAATTCATGATTTTATCGCGCTACAAGTATTTAGTAATATTGACGCCGCATCGTTACCGCAGAACGTCTACTACCGTGTCATCGCCGTCCGTGAGGGGGGGCCACGCACCGGAGATGCGTCCCGCCTCTTCAGACATGCCACCACACCACCCCGCATGTATGAGGGCCCGGTGCGACGCTCCGGTGGCATTGCTACCCCTAGTGCCCCCGTCCCGCCTAACCCTGTAGCGTTTGACCACGGGATCTAGCCCTTTGACTTTGCACGGACGGGCTTTGACCAGTGGACCTCCCCACCCGGTTGTGTTAGGTCAGCCCATAGGAACACTTTGGAGCAACATCCGGGCCAGACCCACAGCAAGATCCCCTCCGTGTAGACCCCACGCGTCCGTTTCCCCCTCCAGGTGCCGGCAGCGGCGCCGTCCGTGAGGGGGGGCACACCCCGGACACGCGTGCCTTGCGTTTGCAACCGCCACAACACTTCCAGACTTGTGAGAGGCCGCCTACGCAAGATTTGGCGGCATGCTAGCCCCCGGAGGCCGCCGGCCACAGCCGTAGACGCGCGAAGGGCAATCCGCGTAGAGGGAATTTTTCGGATACTTCTCCATCACCAAAAATTATGAAAAAATACCATCGTTCCTATAGCACATGTGCCCACGCCGTGCAAAAAAACTCATGATTTTATCGCGCTCCGAGTATTTAGTAATATTGACGCCGCATCGTTACCGCAGAACGTCTACTACCGTGTCATCGCCGTCCGTGAGGGGGGGGGCACGCACCGGAGACGCGTCCCGCCTCTTCAGACATGCCACCACACCACCCCGCATGTATGAGGGCCCGGTGCGACGCTCCGGTGGCATTGCTACCCCAGTGCCCCCGTCCCGCCTAACCCTGTAGCGTTTGACCACGGGATCTAGCCCTTTGACTTTGCACGGACGGGCTTTGACTAGTGGACCTCCCCACCCGGTTGTGTTAGGTCAGCCCATAGGAACACTTTGAAGCAACATCCGGGCCAGACCCACAACAAGATCCCCTCCGTGTAGACCCCACGCGTCCGTTTCCCCCCTCCAGGTGCCGGCAGCGGCGCCGTCCGTGAGGGGGGGCACACCCCGGACACGTGTGCCGGGCGTTTGCAACCGTCACAACACTTCCAGACTTGTGAGAGGCCGCCTACGCAAGATTTGGCGGCATGCTAGCCCCCGGAGGCCGCCGGCCACAGCCGTAGACGCGCGAAGGGCAATCCGTATAGAGGGAATTTTTCGGATACTTCTCCATCACCAAAAATTATGAAAAAATACCATCGTTCCTATAGCACATGTGCCCACGTCGTGCAAAAAAACTCATGATTTTATCGTGCTCCGAGTATTTAGTAATATTGACGCCGCATCGTTACCGCAGAACGTCTACTACCGTGTCATCGCCGTCCGTGAGGGGGGGCCACGCACCGGAGACGCGTCCCGCCTCTTCGGACATGCCACCACACCACCCCGCATGTATGAGGGCCTGGTGCGATGCTCCGGTGGCATTGCTACCCCCAGTGCCCCCGTCCCGCCTAACCTGTAGCGTTTGACCACGGGATCTAGCCCTTTGACTTTGGACGGACAGGCTTTGACCAGTGGACCTCCCTACCCGGTTGTGTTAGGTCAGCCCATAGGAACACTTTGGAGCAACATCCGGGCCAGACCCACAGCAAGATCCCCTCCGTGTAGATCCCACGCGTCCGTTTCCCCCCTCCAGGTGCCGGCGGCGGCGCCGTCCGTGAGGGGGGCACACCCCGGACACGCGTGCTTGGCGTTTGCAACCGCTACAACACTTCCAGACTTGTGAGAGGCCGCCTACGCACGATTTGGCGGCATGCTAGCCCCCGAAGGCCGCCGGCCACAGCCGTAGACGCGCGAAGGGCAATCCCCGTAAAGGGAATTTTTCGGATACTTCTTCATCACCAAAAATTATGAAAAAATACCATCGTTCCTATAGCACATGTGCCCACGTCGTGCAAAAAAATTCATGATTTTATCGCGCTACAAGTATTTAGTAATATTGACGCCGCATCGTTACCGCAGAACGTCTACTACCGTGTCATCGCCGTCCGTGAGGGGGGGCCACGCACCGGAGATGCGTCTCGCCTCTTCAGACATGCCACCACACCATCCCGCATGTATGAGGGCCCGGTGCGACGCTCCGGTGGCATTGCTACCCCTAGTGCCCCCGTCCCGCCTAACCCTGTAGCGTTTGACCACGGGATCTAGCCCTTTGACTTTGCACGGACGGGCTTTGACCAGTGGACCTCCCCACCCGGTTGTGTTAGGTCAGCCCATAGGAACACTTTGGAGCAACATCCGGGCCAGACCCACAGCAAGATCCCCTCCGTGTAGACCCCACGCGTCCGTTTCCCCCTCCAGGTGCCGGCGGCGGCGCCGTCCGTGAGGGGGGGCACACCCCGGACACGCGTGCCTTGCGTTTGCAACCGCCACAACACTTCCACACTTGTGAGAGGCCGCCTACGCAAGATTTGGCGGCATGCTAGCCCCCGGAGGCCGCCGGCCACAGCCGTAGACGCGCGAAGGGCAATCCGCGTAGAGGGAATTTTTCGGATACTTCTCCATCACCAAAAATTATGAAAAAATACCATCGTTCCTATAGCACATGTGCCCACGCCGTGCAAAAAAACTCATGATTTTATCGCGCTCCGAGTATTTAGTAATATTGACGCCGCATCCTTACCGCAGAACGTCTACTACCGTGTCATCGCCGTCCGTGAGGGGGGGGGCACGCACCGGAGATGCGTCCCGCCTCTTCGGACATGCCACCACACCACCCCGCATGTATGAGGGCCCGGTGCGACGCCCCGGTGGCATTGCTACCCCCAAGTGCCCCCGTCCCGCCTAACCCTGTAGCGTTTGACCACGGGATCTAGCCCTTTGACTTTGCACGGACGGGCTTTGACTAGTGGACCTCCCCACCCGGTTGTGTTAGGTCAGCCCATAGGAACACTTTGGAGCAACATCCGGGCCAGACCCACAGCAAGATCCCCACCGTGTAGACCCCACGCGTCCGTTTCCCCCCTTCAGGTGCCGGCGGCGGCGCCGTCCGTGAGGGGGGCACACCCCGGACACGCGTGCCTGGCGTTTGCAACCGCCACAACACTTCCAGACTTGTGAGAGGCCGCCTACGCAAGATTTGGCGGCATGCTAGCCCCCGGAGGCCGCCAGCCACAGCCGTAGACGCGCGACGGGAAATCTCCGTAGAGGGAATTTTTCCGATACTTCTTCATCACCAAAAATTATGAAAAAATACCATCGTTCCTATAGCACATGTGCCCACATCATGCAAAAAAATTCATGATTTTATCGTGCTACAAGTATTTAGTAATATTGACGCCGCATCGTTACCGCGGAACGTCTACTACCGTGTCATCGCCGTCCGTGAGGGGGGGCCACGCACCGGAGACGCGTCCCGCCTCTTCAAACATGCCACCACACCACCCCGCATGTATGAGGGCCCGGTGTGACGCTCCGGTGGCATTGCTACCCCAGTGCCCCCGGCCCGCCTAACCCTGTAGCGTTTGACCACAGGATCTAGCCCTTTGACTTTGCACGGACGGGCTTTGACCAGTGGACCTCCCCACCCGGTTGTGTTAGGTCATCCCATAGGAACACTTTGGAGCAACATCCGGGCCAGACCCACAACAAGATCCCCTCTGTGTAGACCCCACGCGTCCGTTTCCCCCCTCCAGGTGCCGGCGGTGGCGTCGTCCGTGAGGGGGGGCACACCCCGGACACGTGTGCCGGGCGTTTGCAACCGCCACAACACTTCCAGACTTGTGAGAGGCCGCCTACGCAAGATTTGGCGGCATGCTAGCCCCCGGAGGCCGCCAGCCACAGCCGTAGACGCGCGAAGGGCAATCCGCGTAGAGGGAATTTTTCGGATACTTCTCCATCACCAAAAATTATGAAAAAATACCATCGTTCCTATAGCACATGTGCCCATGTCGTGCAAAAAAACTCATGATTTTATCGCGCTCCGAGTATTTAGTAATATTGACGCCGCATCGTTACCGCAGAACGTCTACTACCGTGTCATCGCCGTCCGTGAGGGGGGGCACACACCGGAGACGCGTCCCGCCTCTTCGGACATGCCACCACACCACCCCGCATGTATGAGGGCCCGGTGCGACGCTCCGGTGGCATTGCTACCCCCAGTGCCCCCGTCCCGCCTAACCCTGTAGCGTTTGACCACGGGATCTAGCCCTTTGACTTTGCACGGACGGGCTTTGACCAGTGGACCTCCCCACCCGGTTGTGTTAGGTCAGCCCATAGGAACACTTTGGAGCAACATCCGGGCCAGACCCACAGCAAGATCCCCTCCGTGTAGACCCCACGCGTCCGTTTCCCCCCTCCAGGTGCCGGCGGCGGCGCCGTCCGTGAGGGGGGCACACCCCGGACACGCGTGCCGGGCGTTTGCAACCGCCACAACACTTCCAGACTTGTGAGAGGCCGCCTACGCAAGATTTGGCGGCATGCTAGCCCCCGGAGGCCGCCGGCCACAGCCGTAGACGCGCGAAGGGCAATCCGCGTAGAGGGAATTTTTCGGATACTTCTCCATCACCAAAAATTATGAAAAAATACCATCGTTCCTATAGCACATGTGCCCACGTCGTGCAAAAAAACTCATGATTTTATCGCGCTCCGAGTATTTAGTAATATTGACGCCGCATCGTTACCGCAGAACGTCTACTACCGTGTCATCGCCGTCCGTGAGGGGGGGCCACGCACCGGAGACGCGTCCCGCCTCTTCGGACATGCCACCACACCACCCCGCATGTATGAGGGCCCGGTGCGACGCTCCGGTGGCATTGCTACCCCCAGTGCCCCCGTCCCGCCTAACCCTGTAGCGTTTGACCACGGGATCTAGCCCTTTGACTTTGCACGGACGGGCTTTGACCAGTGGACCTCCCCACCCGGTTGTGTTAGGTCAGCCCATAGGAACACTTTGGAGCAACATCCGGGCCAGACCCACAGCAAGATCCCCTCCGTGTAGACCCCACGCGTCCGTTTCCCCCTCCAGGTGCCGGCGGCGGCGCCGTCCGTGAGGGGGGCACACCCCGGACACGCGTGCCGGGCGTTTGCAACCGCCACAACACTTCCAGACTTGTGAGAGGCCGCCTACGCAAGATTTGGCGGCATGCTAGCCCCCGGAGGCCGCCGGCCACAGCCGTAGACGCGCGAAGGGCAATCCGCGTAGAGGGAATTTTTCGGATACTTCTCCATCACCAAAAATTATGAAAAAATACCATCGTTCCTATAGCACATGTGCCCACGTCGTGCAAAAAAACTCATGATTTTATCGCGCTCCGAGTATTTAGTAATATTGACGCCGCATCGTTACCGCAGAACGTCTACTACCGTGTCATCGCCGTCCGTGAGGGGGGGCCACGCACCGGAGACGCGTCCCGCCTCTTCGGACATGCCACCACACCACCCCGCATGTATGAGGGCCCGGTGCGACGCTCCGGTGGCATTGCTACCCCCCAGTGCCCCCGTCCCGCCTAACCCTGTAGCGTTTGACCACGGGATCTAGCCCTTTGACTTTGCACGGACGGGCTTTGACCAGTGGACCTCCCCACCCGGTTGTGTTAGGTCAGCCCATAGGAACACTTTGGAGCAACATCCGGGCCAGACCCACAGCAAGATCCCCTCCGTGTAGACCCCACGCGTCCGTTTCCCCCCTCCAGGTGCCGGCGGCGGCGCCGTCCGTGAGGGGGGCACACCCCGGACACGCGTGCCGGGCGTTTGCAACCGCCACAACACTTCCAGACTTGTGAGAGGCCGCCTACGCAAGATTTGGCGGCATGCTAGCCCCCGGAGGCCGCCGGCCACAGCCGTAGACGCGCGAAGGGCAATCCGCGTAGAGGGAATTTTTCGGATACTTCTCCATCACCAAAAATTATGAAAAAATACCATCGTTCCTATAGCACATGTGCCCACGTCGTGCAAAAAAACTCATGATTTTATCGCGCTCCGAGTATTTAGTAATATTGACGCCGCATCGTTACCGCAGAACGTCTACTACCGTGTCATCGCCGTCCGTGAGGGGGGGCCACGCACCGGAGACGCGTCCCGCCTCTTCGGACATGCCACCACACCACCCCGCATGTATGAGGGCCCGGTGCGACGCTCCGGTGGCATTGCTACCCCCCAGTGCCCCCGTCCCGCCTAACCCTGTAGCGTTTGACCACGGGATCTAGCCCTTTGACTTTGCACGGACGGGCTTTGACCAGTGGACCTCCCCACCCGGTTGTGTTAGGTCAGCCCATAGGAACACTTTGGAGCAACATCCGGGCCAGACCCACAGCAAGATCCCCTCCGTGTAGACCCCACGCGTCCGTTTCCCCCCTCCAGGTGCCGGCGGCGCCGTCCGTGAGGGGGGCACACCCCGGACACGCGTGCCGGGCGTTTGCAACCGCCACAACACTTCCAGAGTTGTGAGAGGCCGCCTACGCAAGATTTGGCGGCATGCTAGCCCCCGGAGGCCGCCGGCCACAGCCGTAGACGCGCGAAGGGCAATCCGCGTAGAGGGAATTTTTCGGATACTTCTCCATCACCAAAAATTATGAAAAAATACCATCGTTCCTATAGCACATGTGCCCACGTCGTGCAAAAAAACTCATTCGCGCTCCGAGTATTTAGTAATATTGACGCCGCATCGTTACCGCAGAACGTCTACTACCGTGTCATCGCCGTCCGTGAGGGGGGGCACGCACCGGAGACGCGTCCCGCCTCTTTGGACATGCCACCACACCACCCCGCATGTATGAGGGCCGGGTGCGACGCTCCGGTGGCATTGCTACCCCCAGTGCCCCCGTCCCGCCTAACCCTGTAGCGTTTGACCACGGGATCTAGCCCTTTGACTTTGCACGGACGGGCTTTGACCAGTGGACCTCCCCACCCGGTTGTGTTAGGTCAGCCCATAGGAACACTTTGGAGCAACATCCGGGCCAGACCCACAGCAAGATCCCCTCCGTGTAGACCCCACGCGTCCGTTTCCCCCCTCCAGGTGCCGGCGGCGGCGCCGTCCGTGAGGGGGGGCACACCCCGGACACGCGTGCCGGGCGTTTGCAACCGCCACAACACTTCCAGACTTGTGAGAGGCCGCCTACGCAAGATTTGGCGGCATGCTAGCCCCCGGAGGCCGCCGGCCCACAGCCGTAGACGCGCGAAGGGCAATCCGCGTAGAGGGAATTTTTCGGATACTTCTGCATCACCAACAATTATGAAAAAATTACCATCGTTCCTATAGCACATGTGCCCACGTCGTGCAAAAAAACTCATGATTTTATCGCGCTCCGAGTATTTAGTAATATTGACGCCGCATCATTACCGCTGAATGTCTACTACCGTGTCACCGCCGTCCGTGAGGGGGGGCACACCCCGGACACGCGTGCCGGGCGTTGCAACCGCCACAACACTTCCAGACTTGTGAGAGGCCGCCTACGCAAGATTTGGCGGCATGCTAGCCCCCGGAGGCCGCCGGCCACAGCCGTAGACGCGCGAAGGGCAATCCGCGTAGAGGGAATTTTTCGGATATTTCTCCATCACCAAAAATTATGAAAAAATACCATCGTTGCTATAGCACATGTGCCCACGTCGTGCAGAAAAACTCATGATTTTATCGCGCTCCGAGTATTTAGTAATATTGACGCCGCATCGTTACCGCAGAACGTCTACTACCGTGTCATCGCCGTCCGTGAGGGGGGGGGCACGCACCGGAGACGCGTCCCGCCTCTTCGGACATGCCACCACACCACCCCGCATGTATGAGGGCCCGGTGCGACGCTCCGGTGGCATTGCTACCCCCCAAGTGCCCCCGTCCCGCCTAACCCTGTAGCGTTTGACCAAGGGATCTAGCCCTTTGACTTTGCACGGACGGGCTTTGACCAGTGGACCTCCCCACCCGGTTGTGTTAGGTCAGCCCATAGGAACACTTTGGAGCAACATCCGGGCCAGACCCACAGCAAGATCCCCTCCGTGTAGACCCCACGCGTCCGTTTCCCCCCTCCAGGTGCCGGCGGCGGCGCCGTCCGTGAGGGGGGCACACCCCAGACACGCGTGCGAGGCGTTTGCAACCGCCACAACACTTCCAGACTTGTGAGAGGCCGCCTACGCAAGATTTGGCGGCATGCTAGCCCCCGGGGGCCGCCGGCCACAGCCGTAGACGCGCGAAGGGCAATCCGCGTAGAGGGAATTTTTCGGATACTTCTCCATCACCAAAAATTATAAAAAAATACCATCGTTCCTATAGCACATGTGCCCACGTCGTGCAAAAAAACTCATGATTTTATCGCGCTCCGAGTATTTAGTAATATTGACGCCGCATCGTTACCGCAGAACGTCTACTACCGTGTCATCGCCGTCCGTGAGGGGGGGCCACGCACCGGAGACGCGTCCCGCCTCTTCGGACATGCCACCACACCACCCCGCATGTATGAGGGCCCGGTGCGACGCTCCGGTGGCATTGCTACCCCCCAGTGCCCCCGTCCCGCCTAACCCTGTAGCGTTTGACCACGGGATCTAGCCCTTTGACTTTGCACGGACGGGCTTTGACCAGTGGACCTCCCCACCCGGTTGTGTTAGGTCAGCCCATAGGAACACTTTGGAGCAACATCCGGGCCAGATGTTGCCGTGGGCCTCTGGGCTGACCTTACACAACCGGGTGGATACGTCTACTGCTCAAAGCCCGTCCGTGCAAAGTCAAAGGGGTAGATCCCGTGGTCAAACGCTACAGGGTTAGGCGGGACGGGGGCCCTAGGGGGTAGCAATGCCACCGGAGCGTCGCACCGGGACCTCATACAAGCCGCGTGCTGGGTGCCTACGCCTGCCACCATGCTTATATAACCGTAGGAGGGCCACCGCAACACCTGGCGGCATTGCTACCCCCCAGGTACCCCGTCCCGTCTAACCCTGACACAGACGACCGCCGGGTCTATCCCTTTGACTTTCGCTGGACGTAGTTTGACCGGTGGACCTTTTCACCTTGTTGTCATAGCCCAGCCATAGCTACACCCCCAACACAGTCCCGGCACAACCCACCCCAAGATTCCCTCTGCGTCGGCCCGACGTGGCCGTTTCCCCCCTCCGGGGCACGGCGGCATCGACGCCCGTGAGGGGGGAGGGGGCACACCCCGGAGCCGCGTGCCTGCGCCTGCCACCACGTTTCCACAACCGTAGGAGGGCCCACCGCAACACCTGGCGGCATTGCTACCCCCCACAGGTACCCGGCCCGTCCTGTCTAACCTCTTCGTGACACGATGGAAGAAGGCCCGTGTGGGGGGCAATCGATATATGTTTTCTGTACATTTAAGTTAATGAAATTAGTATTGGAAAAAAATAAAAAATAATAAGAGAAAATACAAAAAATATAAAAATATTATTAGAAATCTATGCCTACGGCCAAGCCGTCGGCATAGCTATGGCCACGGAACGGTAGAGCCCTGGATCGATGACGTGGCGTAGGGCGGGATCAATGACGTGGCAAAAACCATGGGCCAGGCCTATGCCGACGGCCTAGCCGTCGGCCTAGAAATGCCACCCCACGGGACCGGCGAACGACGCGGATCGATGACGTGGCGGCGCGGCGGATCGATGATGTCGGCATAGCTATGCCGACAGCTAGGCCGTCGGCGTAGCTATGCCGACGGTCACCGTTAGCCCGTCGGCGTAGCCTGACGCCGTCAAACTGCCGTCGCCGCCCGGATAGACGGGCCCACGCGATATGCCGACGGCCTGCTCTATGCTGACGGCCCCCGTCGGTATATTCAAAAAAACGCCGACGGCTTATCTATGCCGACGGCCCCCGTCGGCATAGATGGTTATACGCCGACGGCCTTTCTACGCCGACGGCTTTAGTTGGGCCGTCGGGGTATGCCCATATATGCCGACGGGGGCCGTCGGCATAGATATGGCCATCGGCAAAACAAGTTTTTCTGGTAGTGACGCAGCAGCAAATAAACTACGATGCACTGTGAGAACAATTCAAGCTAGACACTAGCTAGCAACGGAGAATAATGTTTTTAATCTTAAGGCACTCACCACAATTCTTTTGTTCCCTCACAATCGGGGAGACGGCGCCAGCTTCAACCCAGTCAATCTCTGACGGCACAATCCTGCCAATCTCCTTCACACAGATCCAGACACCAAAAACAAATAATCCATGCCATGCAGCTAGCGCCATATTCCGTGGTCTGAGGTACCTGCGAAGAAAGCCAAAGCGGTGGCCAGCAGCATCCATTGCTCTTCTGAGACTGCAATTTGATCACCAGAAAATATTCAGTTACTTTCATCAAACACGCACGTCCATGCTGAAAGAGAGGCAGATTGAGTTGAGAGAGTGTATGGAGCTAGCCAGATGCGTACGTACGTGTAGGTGTCTCAGGAGCCTGCTAGCTCTGGCCGGCCTCGACGGCGACCCAGCCGCCGCGGCATAGTAGCCGGAAACGGGGAACGGTGGGCCGTCCCTTGATCCGGATTCATCGACCCGGAATCAGATTCGGGAACGAGGGTCGATTCGGTAAGATTCGATGCGGATTCGGCGTTTCCGTAGTCGGATCATCGATTCAGATTCAGCGACTCGACAGTCTTGGTTCTTGAATCGATCGAGTAAGCAAAAAGTTAGCCATATCAATCACGAACTCCTCGTTTTACTCTCTGCCTCGTTCTTTTCCACTCCCCTAAATAACTCATCGTTCTGCTCTCCAATTACTTCAAGGCTGCTAATAAATTTTTCATTGGGAAGGAAATGATGTATTTTAGTCTTCATGAATCGACGATGCAGCCAGTTGCTCCCAGCCCAGCCAGTTCCATGTATAAGTACTCCCTCGGTCCCTCCCAGCCAATTGCTCCCCGCATCCGTAAAGATTCACGTTCCTCGTTCCATGGTACCGTACCGGATTCATCATACCGGAATTGATTGGATCGCGTTTCCGCTTTAGAAAAATCGTTCTAGAGATGTATACCCCCATTGTACCCTATTTTTTCCAACCCCCGACTCTCGTCCCCCGTTCCCGTTCCTCGTTCCCACCGTACCGGAAACATGGCAACTATGCACCGCGGCCTGGCCGCAGAACCGCCGCAGCAAGGTCCTCCCCACGACTCCCAACGCCGGACGAAACATGCCTGCCTGCCTGCACCTCGCTCGACCATGGATCCAATGAAGAAAATAGATGATGAGGAGGGCCAGCTGAGCTGTGGAATTGGAGTCGGAATCCAACTCATGCTCGGACGTTCCACCGTGGATGAATAGGAATCTTAAGGCGGTAGGTTTTATTGTCTTTCAGCCGCGCGCTACGCTCTCCCGGTCCGACAGGGCTGCCTGGAAGGCTGGAACCACTGCCGCTTCACCCCCTCTTCCTGAGATAGCAAGGGCCATCCACAGCCACGGCCGCAGCTTACAGCCACCTCCGGATGGCACCGCCTCGTTGACATGTGCTCCCTCCGTCCCAAATTACTTGTCGCAGAAATCCTTATCAAGTAATTTGAGACAGAGGGAATACGTACTACAGTACCTTCTTTCCAATGAATAAGACGTGCACACATTTTAAAATTTAACTTTTTATAAGTTCGACACGTCGAGAGCGTAGCGAATACAGCTGAATCTTAACTGAAGTCTTGCACTGAAAATTGGCTGCTGAGTACTGAGCACAACAGTCCTGCCCTAGCTGCATGCCAGCACCCTCTTTTCCTGTGTCTTTTACACTTGGGTGGTATGGTACCGCACCAATATCCAGTACACTTTTACTTTTTATTAGGTCTTGCTGAGTCTACCTGCGTGGATGACTGTTGAAACGAAAAAAGAGTAAAGCACCAGTTTTTTAATTTATAGTATAAACTGAACATCATAGTGGGATGGTTGGCATAAAAACAACTGTTCTTCAGAAGATTGCAATAAAATATTGGGTTAATTATCCTTTTGCCCTCAGTGGTGTCCATGTGCTCAGTTTTGCCCTCAGATGCGAATTGTGCTCAGTTTTGCCCCTAGTCCGTGCGCACCGACTCGTTCCGTGAACTCTGCCGTCTCCGTCAGGTCAACCTTTTGACTCGGCCCTTACAGGTGGGACCAGGCGACAGAAATGGCCAATTTTATTCAGACCGTTGCACGCGTGGCTTGTGGGACCCAGTAAAGAGCCGTTGAGCAGAGAGCCGTTGGCGGGTGTGCTATATAAGCGGGCGACAGCGGCGGTGACCACGGCGACAGAGAGCACGGCGGTGACCACGGCGAGAGAGAGAGCACGGCGGCGGGAAGCTAGCTGTGGAGGGTGCGGCGGTGGGAAGCTAGCAGTGGAGGGCGCGGCGGCGTTGAGATCCCCTTCGGCTCCGAGCTCCATGTCTTCCTCAAGCTCCCGCGCCACCTCGCGGATGCAGAGCTGGGCGCGTGTGGACATGCCTGTCTTCGTCTGTCCGCGGTGCCGGGCGGGCGTTGATCGAAGGGTTTCTCAAACACCGAGGAACCAGAATCGTCCGTTCTACGTGTGCAGCGAGAATGGGGTAAGAATCGGGGCAATTGCACCATTTTCGTCGTCGGGATGTTTGAGCAATGGGTTGATCTGTTTAGCGTTCATGCAGGTGACATGCTTCTTTCTTTGGGTCGATGCTCTGGCCAAGACTCTGATGAATGAACTGCAAGAAGAGCATGAAGAATGGTTGCGCATGCTGCCACGAACGGCAGTGGCCACACCACGAGCTCCGGAAGAAGAGATGGATGGCGAAGCACGCACTGACAGAGAGCTAGCTATTGAGCTTAGGATGTTGAAGAAGAAGGTTAGGAAGCTTGAAGATCAAGCACTACCAATACCCATTTGCAAATACTTTTGGGCATTTGTAGGTATGGTAATCACACTGGTTGTAATGTTGAAAATGTATGGAAAGGCATGAATTATGAAGGAATTTGTAATCTTGAAATTGTTTGAGAAATTCACCTAGTTTAAATGTTGGTTAAAGTTGTTTAAATGTTGAAACAAAAAGAGAAGAAGTGACCAACATTTAAATATGTTGGAAAAAAAAGAGAAGAAATTAGGAATTCAGAAACTTTTGATCAATGAAATGCAGCTCTCTGCTCTGCCTTTCTGTCCGAAAAAAAGGTTGCTCTTGGGCCAAATTCAGAGCGTAGAGCCAAGTGCAGGTTAGACTAATGGGCCAACTGCATCCAATTAGGCCCATTCAGGGGTTTTCTTGCGTATTTTTTTGTTTTCTATTTTGATTTAATTTAGGCAGTAAATCATAATGCTGAAACTTTTTGTGGAAGCTAATTGAATTATTCCGGAGCCAAACAATTAAGGTTAGAAATTTTTTGAAGCTGTTAATTAATCCAATTCAAATACATCGTGATTTAAATCAAAGACCAAAATGTCATGGAAAATGTGCCTCAGCTCTGGTAGAGGTTTACGCTAGGTGCCAAAATAAATGAACATTTTTTAAGGGCATTACATTGAGGAAAACATAATATGTATAAAAAATGAAGGGTGGAAAATGCACAAAAAATTGGTGCGGCTGGGGACTCGAACCCAGGACTGCGTGGGTTTGTGGTGTTTAGGGCTGCGCTGGTAACCGCTAGGACAGATGGCAAGACTTTGACATGGGTAGGGAAGGAAGGTGTACATAGTGAGACTGTGAATTTTTTTTAAAAAAATAGTGAGACCGTGAATGTTTGCACACGCGTGAGAGTGGTTTTCCTTTGTTTTGCACTTAAATTTTGGAGGGTTGGAAGGTTGAAAATGTATGTTGCACTACCACATGATTTTGGTCAGAGTGGCACTTGGTTTAGGGTTAGAGTGGCACTTGGTTTAGGATTTAAAGGGAATAAATTTGCATGTTAGTTCATGACTTTTTGTTTGAATGAAACAGAGGGCTTCTCACCCCCTCCGAAAACCACAAGTTCTCGAACTTCATGACTTGTTTAGGGAAGAAATGATAAGTTTGGGCACGGACATTTTTTAACACACATAATAAGATGGAACACACCGTACCATTACAATAACTTAGATAAGTTCACGGACAGTTCACGGACACATGATGAAACATGACACGACACGACACGACATAGAAAAGCAACAAAATAAAAAACCAAACATGATGAGCTTGACTCCGGGCTTGAACATCTTCATCTTGACCTCCTTCTTCCACCTTGGCCGCGCGCGCCCCTTCAACACCGTCTTCATCTTCACACCTCCTCCTTGTCGTCGTAGGGAAGGGAGTGCATCTGGCCTGGAGCGGGGAAGATGCGCTCGTAGTTGGTGTAGATGTTGTAGATGGTGAAGAACATGGCCTCGCAGCCGCACCAAAAGACTTGGCCGAGGAGCTCGCGCGCGTCAAATGGGTTGGTGAAGGTGACCGTGAGCAGTAGGAGGATGCCGCCGCGGTCACGAACCTCGTTGAGGGTGAACATCCTCGGTGAGCCCTGTGGGAGGTGGGCATAGCCGGCTCTGAGGAAGGCGCGGGTGAGTTCGACGGAACCCCTCCACCTTGAAATAGCCCACACACGGAGCTCCCTCTCCACGAGCACGCCCGGTGGGTAGCACAGCTCCGGCACCACAGGCGGACGGCGGAAGGTCGGCCCGTTGAACTGCATCTTCTTCACTTGGTCTCGCTTGGGGAGGGCTTGGTCGCTTGGGTGTTTGAAGTTGGAGAGGATCGGATCTGGCTTGTGGGTGGGAGAGGAAGAGAGGCACCCCATTTATAGGCCTGTGGGTGGGAGAGGAAGAGAGAAAGGATGAGAACGGTGCGTGCGTGAATCCGGACGCGTGTGTGTATCCGTTACGTTTTGCACACTTAAATTTTTGCACGAAAACGATGCATCTTTGACCGGGCAGTGCATGTGAACCGCTGCCCTGAACCACTGCCCTGAACCACCTAGCTCGCCTCGCTAGCCTAGCTCGCCTAGCTCGCCTAGCGCGCCTCGCTCGCCTCACTCGCATGCATGCACGTCGCCGCCTCCCGCGCATGCGCAAACCCACGTAGCCGCCTCCATGCATGCAAGGCCTGGAAAGGCTGAGACGGGCTATTTACTGCGATCTCAGGCCCAGACAACGAGACGGCCCAACGGTCCATCCAGCCGTCCGATATTTGTTAAAAAAACAATCTCCCAGCCAATCAGATTGCATCTCGCGGATCGCCCCCCTCCTCCCCGCAGATTTCTTCTAGAAGGGTTAGATCGACGGCCCTTGATCACCGCTAGGGTTAGATGAACGGTCCTTATTCAGTGCTAGGGTTAGCGGGGTTTGGGAGGGGTTTGGAGCAGTCAAAGCTATGTTTGACCAGATTTCAAATGAGCATAATAAATTAAATAAAAATCAGAAAAATGAAAAACCTGCGCACATAGTCTTCTTATGTCATATACTAACGATTTAAGTTGATAAACAAGCTTTACATACATTTAAATGATAAGTTCATGTGTATTGTATAATATCTCGAGTATCTCAAACTCTCTTGTATGAAGTGAAGAGAAGTGTTTTGGGGAAATGAACATGAAAATTTCAAAAAACTCACCACAGCTTCATTTTGGAGTGACTAAGAAGGATCCAGGCTTAGTTTTTCATTTTGATGTTTTACACTTGTTTAAATCTTGGTCAAAGTTAAGTTTGACCAGAATTCAAATGAGCAAAACAAATTTAAAAAAAATCAAAAAATGTAAAAACCAGCGCACATAGTCTGTACATATAGAATATATGTGTAGGAAAGTTATTTGGCTGATTTAGATAAGGTCGAAAAAAACCTTGCTTAGAAATGAGGCCGTTTACCCTACCTTTGGACCCCTCTTTTTAGCACATTTTTCATGAAAATTTCAAAAACCTCACCACAACTTCATTTTGGATTGACTAAGAAGTATCCAGGCTTAGTTTTTCATTTTGATGTTTTAGACTTGCTTAAATCTTGGTCAAAGTTAGGTTTGACCAGAATTTAAATGAGCAAAACAAAATTCAAAAAAAATCAAAAAAAGGAAAAACCATGTGCTCATTCAAACATCATCCAACAGATATTTAAACATCATGTCAAACATACTTCTAACATAGGTCCAACATCATCCAACAGAAATACAACATGTCAAGTGATAAATGTTTCATAATACAACATCATTCCTTATTCATAATGTTTCATAATTGTTCATAGATAGCGTTGGGGCTTCTGTCTGTTCCTTGAGCTTCTTGCCATCACTTTGCTCCTCGTGCACCTTGTGCTCATTGTTTCTTCTCTTCTTCTCTTGGTTGTCGGTACCTTGCGCGTCTTCTTCAAACCTACCATAGAGCTGTGCAAAACATAAAGGGTCCAAACATAAACGGTAATGAGATCGTGTCAAGTGATAGATGTACAGTAGTATTTGACCCTTGCAAGATTTACATACCTAGCAGAACTCACAACAACAGAAGGTTGGTCACCATTTGGAGCCTCACTTGGATCATCATTTGGAGCCTCACTTGGATCACCATGATCACCATTTAGAGCCTCACTTGGATCACCATTTGGAGCCTCACTTGAATCATTATTTGGAGGATATTTTGGATCATCGTCAAAATCATGCGGCTGTTGACCATCATCAGTTGGAACCTCGTCAAAATCCTCATCTGATGCAACCGGCTGTTGACCATCATTTTCATCATCTGTTGAGGCAACCGGCTGTTGACCAACATTTTCATCATCTGTTGAGGCAACCGGCTGCTGACCAACATTTTCATCGAAGCCTTCATCGAAACTCTCTCCGAACACTGGATCTACTGTGTTATCACAATACTTACCAAAATGACCAGACCCACCACATCTTGTGCACTTACGCTTCCTCGCTCCAAGTCCAGCTCCTTCGCTGCGAGGTCTTATTCGACTCTTCCTTGGTCTACCTGCTGCTCTCTTCAGAACTGGAGCGCAAAGCTTGAATCCAGGGTCCACCATGTCCCATTATTGTTTTCCCTCCATAGCAGGCAAGGCATAAGCATATGTGGCTTTGAACCTTGCAACAGAGTAGTAATCATGCACATACTGCTGTATGTTCCCTGCTGGACCTGGGAGAGAAGTGATGAAAAACAAGGCATGAATGCATGGCAACCCAGTTATCTGCCATTGCCTACAACTGCAAGTTCTAGCTTCTAAATCCACTGGATATCTCCATTCCCTCTTCTCTTTATCCAAATATGATATCTCTGCTGTGGTGCTTGAGCAAAGCGTCATGTTCATTTCCAAGCCTATTGTCTTCTGCTTCAGTTCATTCATCACGGCAGGGATGATAATGTGGCCCATGAATTTTGCCTCGGCTATTCCTGCACGATAATGAAATTTCTGCATGTATTCTATCCTTATCCTGTCAAGCAAATCCACCACATAATGACCCTTTAGTTTCCGGATCGTTGAGTTGAAAGACTCTGCTAGATTATTGTGCACATAGTCAACTTTGCTCACTTCACTGAATTGGCTTCTGGCCCATAACTTGGAGTGGTGTGTTTCCAAGTATTCTTTCACTTTGGGATTCATGTATAACTGCCTCAAGTGGTAGTTGTGCTTCTTCACACTGCATGCCAAAGATGCTGGCCATAAATTGTCGGTATACACCTTTCCTTTGAATTTCTTCATGAAATTTGCAGCAAGGTGACGCATGCATTCCCTATGCTCTACTCCAGGGAACACATTGTCCACGGCCACTTCTAAACCTTTGCAGGCATCTGTATGAATGACCAACCCATTGGGATGTGCAATAGCCCGGCGGAGATTACGCAAAAACCAAGTCCAGCTCTCCTCAGACTCTGTCTCCAGCACACCATAGGCAACTGGAAATACAAAACTATGTGCATCAACTGCACAAGCTGCTACTAACTGTCCTTTAAACCTTCCTGTGAGAAAAGTGGCATCAATAGCCAAATAAGGCCTGCAGCCTGCCAAAAAACCCCGGCGACAAGCCTCAAAGCAGACAAAAACCCTTCTAAAGCATTCCTTGGTCTTTGTCACTCCCCTGAATGTGTACTCCACGGTGTGGTGATCAATATCTACAATACTACCTGGGCTTGTCCTCTCCACTTCACCTTTGAATGAATACAACAATTGAAAACTTTCCTGCCAGTTACCATAAATAGAATCCATAGCATGTTGTTTACCATTGAACAACCTCATGTATGGTAAATCTATCTTGAACTTATCTTTGATGTTCTTCTGCAATTCCTTTGGACCCACTTGCTGGTTTTCTTTCACCCACTTTTTTACTTCTTCTGCCACCCATCTTGACTTGGCTCTACTGATTGTATCCTTCCTAAGGGTTGATTCCTGGCATGTGTGCTTAAAAGGATTCACTTTGACCTGAACATTAGTGCTATTCCGCATTTTAGCTGCAAGCAGCCTCCATGGACAACCCTCAGTCGGATAGTGCACTCTGTAACGTACTTGATCGCTCTTGTCAACTTTGAAAGTACGTTCTACCTTGATGCAGTATGTCACAAGTGCATTTCTACACTCATTCATGGATGCAAAAACTGTACCTTCTTCCATTTGAGGGTTCAAAGGGTCCCATTCAACAGCTGCAAGGTCTTCGTCCTCACCCATCGTGTCATCATCCACACGGACTGCATTGTGAGCCTCATCTTGGTTTTCAGCCCGAGGTGCCCGTCGTAAATTCTGAATAACATCAGAATATAACTTCTCTTCATCAACCCCAGAATAGTAGCCATCAGGCTCCACTTCAAGGGGGACCCTACTGCTGTTGCCCACACTTGTCGGGCCACCACGTCGCCGTGCACCAACTGAACTGTTCTGGCTAGAGATGCCATTACGACGACTTGATTCTCCCCAGATGTTGCACCCGCCATCCTAGGTCCAAATGCCTGCTCAAGCACATCAACTTGCAGCCTCACATGAAAATTATCTTTCTCTTTATGCCTAACAAATATGGTAGCTAGCTCTTCATCATTACTAACTGTCACCCAATTCTTTTCCCCATCATAGTATTTGTATACCACTTCATCAAGCAAACCCCAAGGATATTGGCTACAAATTACCTCCCCAAATTGTCTAAAACTCCAATTACTAGCCATTGGCAACCGATAATCAAAACCTCCTTGGTATTTCTTCTTATCCTTTGCATCGAACATGTACCGGTCCCTTCTAATGTGCACCATGAAAGCAAACCGCAACTCCATCCTAACCGGCGAAAAACAGAGACGCAATCAGCACACTAATTGGGCAAACCTACTCGAATCGAGTGTTCAAATGCACAACTAAGCTCAATCTAAACAAGAGGCGAGACTTACCCCTCGGGAACCCAGTCGTGGACGCGGTGGATCTCCGGCCCGATGCCTGCCTCGCCAAATACTCCGGGGTCGCCGCTGCTCACCATTTCGCCCTAGGGTTCTTCCTCCTAGTTCAAATAGCTCCAGCAGCCCCCCACCTTTGAGCGCTCCGGCCGGGCGCACGGAAGGAGGCCGCGCCGTGAATCGAGCAGGTGGCGGGCGCCCCACCCGTGGCGTCGCAGGAAGGTGGTGGGCGTCACAATGAGCCATGGAGCGTAGGCGCAGGGAGGTAGCGGCGGAGCAGGCCGTGCAACTGGTGGCGGGGCAGGTGCTGGCCGCGGCGCAGGTGGCGGCGGCGGCGGCGCAGGACAGCCGGCCGGGCGGATGGGTGTGAGCTAGAATGATTTGGGGATTTAGTTGCAGGGGCCTACATGTCAGCTCCGGACCCACGTCCACGCGGTCCCACGTGTAAGCTCCGGACCCACAACTACTAACGCCGGCGGACGGAATGGACTCAAATATGGCCGTTTGGCCTCGTCGTAGTTGCTGTGCTCGGACTAGGGGCAAAACTGAGGACAATTTGCATCTGAGGGCAAAACTGAGCACATGGACACCATTGAGGGCAAAAGGATAATTAACCCTAAAATATTTGCAAGAGATATATGAACTGTGTAGGAGTACTTAATTTCTCCTCAGTCCACCAATTCTCCTGTGGCCAAGGGCAGAGCCAGAAAATTTAGTTGTTGGGTTCACTTGTTGACTTGTGAGGATTTGATATGAATTTGTTAAGCGTAAAAGCTACTATTTTACACCATTTTACAGCACCCAAAAATGACTTCCTCCGTCCCATAATGTAAGATGTTTTTTGACACTAGACATTATGGGACGGAGGGAGTACATAACAAATAGAAATATGATAGCGCCTACTACATATTTTGTTATGTTAATAGTTGAAGAGTATAAGACATAAGTACCAGTTGGATGAAATTCTAGAACCACTTGTTTAGATACTATAAATAAAGTAGTATCCAAATAACTTCATAGCTCGGGTGTAGCTCCTCGTCTTTCTGAAAACAGTAAAAACAAGAAGTTAGTTTGACAAGTTTAGTATAAGTACCATCAAGCCAAAAAAAAGTATAGTTGCTCACATTTTAGAGCGTCTCCTTTTTATTTATCTCATTATCTTAAAAGGACCAAACACTGGATCATTACGAGTGGTAGAAAACATGTATTTCTTCCCGTAGCAAATTAGATAATCATTTCTAAACCGATCACCCATTTTATGCGCAGCTTTTCTTTGACATCATTAAATCATCCCTGAGTGTCTTCAAATTTCTCTCTGTGGATAATCAAACTTAGCCGGTGATTGATTTCTCTTTGAAAAATATTGTTCCATGGTCTAGATCAATCAAAGTTCGTGATTTGCTTTAGCAAACTAGGGCAAAACTATTGTCATACTTGACTATTATGCTAGACAGAACATACACAAGAGGGAAAGATGTGACGATGCGATCTCACTAGTCAGTACCGTCAATTTGGAATTGAAGTGACGGCTTGCCGCTGGGATCCGATGATGGATGGATGCACGAACAGAAGAGACGAGAGGAGAGAGGCCAGAGGTGAATTGGCGAATTGGTTGGCGAATTGGACGAGTAAAGGCGTGGCGGCGGCTGCGTAGAATCATACGAGTACAGTTCACGATTGAGAGAGCTGAGTAGTTGTGGGCACCAAGGCAATTTACTTATGGGCTTTTGGGCCTTTTTAGCCTATCCACCGAGGCAGTTCACGAGATTGATGGGGTCAGTCTAATCCTTTTACTGGGTTCAGGGCTTCAGGCCTACAAAGTACCAGCCGATACGTACGTAGCTACCAAGTTTCGTTGGGTTCAACTGCACCCAACGATGCAACTGTGGCTCCGCCCCTGCCTGTGGCATGGATATATATAAGTTGAACCTCTCATTTTTCCTATTCTTGGGATGAAAGAAGCTCGTGTACTTTTCGTAGAATTTGACTTTGTTTCTTGCCATAGAAAAATTTGGTGTTAAACTTTTGAATTTGACTCTGTTTTCACCCTCGTTGAAAGCTACCACCATGCAACTCAACACCCTACGCTAGTGTAATGGTCGAACTCGTGAAGCCAGCGTGCAAGACAAAGTTCAACTTCACGTCGTGCACAAACCCACAGTGAAATTCAACACCTTTATCTTGATTCTTCATCTTTTAAAAAGCACTCCTAAAAGTAACCACACGATTACAATGGATGTGCAGAGTGTAATTCAAGATTATTGCTCTCAAGTGAAAATAGTGATATCTGAATGTTGAAAGGGGTGGTGCAAGTGCAACAGCTAAAGATTTTAGTGTGATTTCTGAAATTTCAGAGGAGGTATACATGATTCTATATGATTTAGGCTAGCAATGTCGAAATTAATTTATGAAGATATTAGCTGAGTATCCCAAACCGCATTCTGGGTGAGCTGGCTTGGCAAGATTTAATCTGGTCTTACAGGCGCAAGATCACTTGAAAATACCTTTCTAACTTTCTGATAGATACTGATAGATCCAAAGAAGCCCCACTTTTCTGACTTTTCCGTCGAGGCTGGACCTGAACTTCCAACAGTTTTCCATACCTGAAGTTTCAGCCACTCCATCTGAATAAACAACAGATCACTGTCAGACATTGGCCGTGTAATCCTAGTTTACTTGCCACTTGCAACAGAAGATAAAAAGTGGACTACATAGCAAGATGCACTGCATGCTAGCTCAGAGAAAACATGGATTTATATCAGCCTTGTTACCAACATAGCAATTCAGAGTTCCAGACCCATTGACCAACCAAGAAAGCTGGGATGCAGAAAATTCTTCAAGAGAGAAGAACTGTGTTACTGATCCACACATGATCAGGTAGTCTTCCACTTGACAAAGTAAAAATAAATGCACAAACTAGTGAAAACAAGTAGCAATTCAGAGTTTCAGACCCATTGACTAACCGAGGAAGCTGGGGTGAAGAAATTCATCAGCACGAAACAATTGGGTAATCTGGTAGCCTCTTCCACTTGACAAGGTGAAAACAAATGATAAACCAGTGAAGTTCACAAAATATGGAAACCATCTATGAAAATAGCACACAAAGAGGATTACATGTCAATACACTATGTGTTTGTCCGAAAGAACATGAATCACAGAATTTCTCAACTGTACAAATGAGAGAATTTTACAAAAAAGGACAAAATGGAACTAAACATTTAACGCCCCTCTTGCATTGTCATAGTCAT
Source organism: Triticum aestivum (assembly GCF_018294505.1). Lineage (NCBI taxonomy): Eukaryota > Viridiplantae > Streptophyta > Magnoliopsida > Poales > Poaceae > Triticum > Triticum aestivum. The sequence continues at coordinate 755,210,672 of NC_057797.1, read as the reverse complement.
GCCATTCAGAGATATTTCCACGTTATCTCTTTGGTCTTCAATTTCATACTTCCGTTTCCTAAAATATACAGGCTCCTTCGGAGTAGGAAGTGGGGCTGTTTCATTTTCTAACATGAACACAGTGGATGACATGAGTGGACGAGCATCTGGATCATCTTGAACACACAACAGACCTAACTGAATACACCGCAGAACTCCATGAAGTGGACAGTTCTCCACAATGGACGAGTCCACCAATTTTCTTGCATTTCCATCTTTCCATAAGCTCCATGCCTAAACCAATGAAATCCTCAATTTATTATGAGTTTTTGGGGTTAAAAAAGTTTAGAGCATAGTAGTGAACTTACATAAGCTATAAGGCTTGGAAAATCCATTATGAGATTGGATGAACTGATCTTTAACCCGCTTACAATCTCCAACAGTAGAACACCAAAGCTGTACGTGTCAGACTTGACTGAAAAGGAACCTTCCATTGCATATTCAGGTGACATGTAACCGCTGTTTGAATCATTCCAAGAAAAATGAATTAGTTAAGTTGAGTAAAATTACAATGTTAAGCCTTACCTAGTGCATATATTACTTACTATGTCCCAACAACACAGATAGTGTTCGCTTGTTGTTCATTTCCACCAAAGATCCTTGCCATACCAAAATCCGATATTTTAGGGTTCATTTCCGCATCTAACAAGACATTGCTTGCTTTGAGATCTCTATGGATTATTGTTAACCTTGAATCTTGGTGGAGATAAAGAAGCCCTCTTGCTATTCCTTTAATTACCTTGAACCTGGTCGGCCAATCAAGCACACTATCTCTTGTGGCATCTTGCAAGAAAGTGCAAAATTAAAATCATTAACAACCATCACAACTTCAGTTATTCTAAGAATATTTTTGCGAGACATGACCATAAGAGCAGAACATACCAAAAAGGAAGGTGTCTAAGCTTTTGTTAGGTAAGTATTCATATAGCAATAACTTCTCATCTTCATGAGTGCAGTAACCAAGAAGCCTAACTAAATTTCTATGCTGCAATTTGGCAATCAGAACCACTCCATTTCTGAACTCGTCAGCCCCTTGCCCAGAACTCTTACTAAGCCTTTTGACAGCAACTTCATTGCCACCTTCTAACCGGCCCTACATAAAGACATCATTTTTCAATTGAACAACAGATGGCGAACTTTTTCCCGATGATCAGCCTAAAAATGATTACCTTGTAAACTTTTCCAAAGCCACCTTTCCCGAGCATGTTGTAGTCTGAGAAATTGTCTGTTGCAGTAACAACATCTTCAAAACAAATATATGGAAGTTCTATAGTTTCATTCTCAAGTTCATTAGATTTGGAATTTTTTGACAGTTGTCCTGTATATTTGTTCTTAGTTTCCTTGATTCGAAGTTTTCCTGCCAAAAATAGATTCAGGCCAATATTATTTCTTACGAATAACTCATGAAAATTGCACCCCGAGAAAGTAAAGCAAATATTGTTTTTACCTCTTGACTTGCATATCCACGCAAGGCTGATGCATGCGAGTATCAGAATACTAGCAATTACTGGGAGTGCAATCTTCAACACATTACTCTCTCTGTCAACTGCATAAAGCCAGAAATATAATCCAGGAAGAGAATCATGGGTTCAAAATTTAACAAGCATTTTTTTGGCATGTTTTATGTTTGTCGTGATTAGTATGTCATCCTAACCGTATCTAAGCCATTTCTGGGAGTACAATCTTCAATACATTACTCTGTTTCTCAACTGCAGAAAGGCAGAAATATAGTCCAGCAAGAGAATGCTGCTTTCAAAATTTACATGCATTTCTTGCGAGTGTTGTGTTTTTCGTGATTAGTATGTCATCCTAAACCACATCTACCATTCGACATAAAAGGAATAGATCACACCGTACAATCCATAAGCGCATAAGGAAAGATGTATACCTGTTGAACTGGCTAGACGAAGGTACAGGTTCTCGCCACTTCCATCACGAAACTTTCCTGTGTCGACAAGCTTCCCCAACCAAATCAAGCACCTTGCCTGGTCACTAGACGTGCTGCCATTTTTCATGTTAGAAAAAGCATATGCGGTGCAAGCGCAGTTGTTTCTGCACTCTGCTTCGCATTGGTCAAAGCTTCTGTTCCTGACATACACAAACTTATCGGGTGTCTTCATGCCACTCAAGGTTGAGAAACTATCTCCACCACCACATGTCAGCTCCTCCTTTCTCCGACACCCTTGGGAGAAGTTTACACCATCAGGCTCAAACCCACTGAGGCAGTTGCATTTCGGAACTGTTTCAGTGGCATCACAGTAACCAAATGGTCCACAATAGGCGTAGCGGTCACAACTAGGATTAGGCCGCTCTATGAAAACATTCCATGACGATGAGGTGCTGTTCCACGCTAAAAACTGAAACATGCCCGTGTAGTGCAGAATCAGGCGCGTGCTTGGCGAGCCGTCGGAGACGGTGAATGTCAAGTAGAACTTACCCCCTATGTCGACAGTTGTTTGGGTCATGATGAAGCCAGTGCTGCTTTGATACAGGGCAGTGACCAACGCACCATCCCATGCAGCTCTGCGCCAATACGGCCTCGTCCCATTCCAGATGACAACCTGGAGGTCTGAACTAGAGTCACCGCCCATGGAGTAGTCGCTGGTGGCTGGGTCATCAGGGCCCCTCCAAGCCACGAGGCGAGTGTAGAGATCATCATCTGTGCTCAGTGGTAATTGCATGCCGGGGAGGATGGTGTCGGTTGGGTAATGGAAGCTTTGCCATATGTCTGTGCTGTTGGGCAACCGGATGACAAAGTTTCCGGAGTCGAGAAGTACAGCAGAAGTTCCCGTGGCTCCGGTTGTGAAGTTGTTCATGGTTGTCCAAAGAGTGCGGCCTTGGGAGTCAGACAACACAAGATCAGAGTTGTTGGTCACAACCAGCTTCCCGGAAGAAGCGTTGGTGATCGGCTTGTCGCGGTTAGCAACCCACACATAAGTACGCTTGGGGATGTTGTTGTACCATATGCCGACGTATGAGCCCACAGTCGAGTTTGTGGGGGAGAAGAAGCCAAGAGCAAAGACACCGTTGCTCGAGACGAGCTTGTCGCCGGCGGAGAGCGGCTTTGCAGGAGTCAGGCGGTCATCAGATCTGCAGATACAAATCAATGACAGGAGGATGACAACATGGAGGGCGGCCATACCTATTCAGGATTCTGTCACATATGACTCTCCTGTGAAGATCAAAGGAGGGAGCCAAGGAAGGAGGAGGAGAATGGCATGAAGGTAACGTTTGCTTGGATCCTTGGACGATCTAACGCCACGACGCACTAAGAGGAAACGTGCTCTGACTTGTGTCTGGTTTTTGTTGAATATTAGCTCATCATTCATCACATTAATTTGCAGGAGTTGAATGTCCAGCTTGCCCGGAACGGTGGTGATTCTCGGACCACACAATAATACAAGGTGGTTATTCAGCATTGGCTGCTGGTCTGGTCTCCGTGGGGAATTTCACATCAGGAAAATATCTAGCAGGATAAGTTTTTCGCTGTAATGTCTGCATCAGCCACCGTGAAACTGTAAAAGTAGTAGTCTTACTCAAGAACAGGAAAGGGGATAATGCTAAGAAATGGGTTACCGTCAGGTGGAGCTCCGGCGGGGTGGCTCGCGGCGACGGTGGCGGCCCGACGCCGACGGCGTAGGGGCGGGTGGCGCACCAACCCGAGGGATTAATGGGGCTTCACTCGGCTTACAGCCGTACATATGTGGCAGAAGGAAGGCCGGCGGTGGGCGTGGCGGGCACATCGCTTCTGGCGACGGCGCCGGTGGAGGGCAAAGGGAATCGGCGGAGGATGACCGCGACGGAGCGATGAGGCGCAGGAAAGAGGGAACAGAGCGACAATTTTTTTTTTTGACAAAGGAACAGAGCGACAAGTGCCCATGGGTCAGAGCGACTCTCGTTCAGCTGGATGGTGGGTTAGGGCTTGCGGCCCGGCCCGAGACTTCTTTTCCACCCAATAAAAATCTCCATATATGTCTAAAAAAATCTCCATATAGTATGTATAGGGGCAATTCCCCTAAAAATATGTATAGGGGCAATTCTCAAAGAAAAAGTATGTATATGGGCTCTCCTAATAAATTCGCAGAAATGGTAAATATATGACGTCAGCTTTTTAGGCATGGCAAATCAAACGTTTTTCATGGCAATTTATTTTGGCACAAGGATGGCAATTTTTTTTTGCAAGCATGAACAATTTCGTGGCAGAAAAAAATGAACTGGGACAGATTTGCAATGCAAACCAACTAAATTTGACATCCCTCGATGAACATAATTTGCCGGGAACATGCTGCTAGTGTAAAAAGCACTGGGAAAAATAGCACACTATAGCTTACTGAGGATTGTCTTGCTAAATGAATCAGTATAGAACGCCTCGCTAATAGCACGTACGTTATAGCGCGATATAGCACGCTAATACCATATTCGGAGGCCAATGCTATTTTGTTTTAGCACGCTATTTTTTTTCCTTGACTAAAAAGAATAATTGTGTTTGCTAATTATCCGGCATTGCATCTGATATCGAAATCTGTTGAACCTGAGCAGATTTTCGGATACAGGGTTCAGGATTACAGCAGAACTTCAGTGAAGTGACGTACCATGAAGGCGTGAACCAACACGCTGTACGAGTCGACTCGTACGGGCCACGCTACCCGTTTCAAACAATGTCTTGTACCCTCAAAGAAAGGTGCATTTTGAACAGAAAAAAATGGTTAATTCAGGGGGCACATTGCAGCCACCTGAATTATACATGTGTACGATCTCGGCCCTTCCTGCTGCATTATGATGCAGTTGCACAACTCAGAGAAAACATGGACTTTCCATCAGCCTTGTTATCAATATAGCAATTCAGAGTTCCAGACCCGTTGACTAAAAGAGGAAGCTGGGATGCAGAAAATTCATCAAGAGAAGCTAGTGTAAAAGTAATGATCTACACATCTCTTCCACTTGACAAAGTGGAAACAAATGCAGAAACTAGTGTAGTCCACAAAATATGGAAACCGTCTATGAAAGTACCGCACATCAGATGGATTGTTTCTTTGTCCATGGGAGCATAAATCGCTGAATTGATCAACCGTACAAATGCGAATTTTACAGAAAGGAGAACAATGAAATTAAACATTTAACGCCCCTCTTGCATTGTCATAGTCATGCCATAAAGAGACATTTCTAGGTTTTCTTTCAGGTCTTCGGCTTCCTGCTTCCGTTGCCTAAAATATACTGGCTCCTTTGGAGTAGGAAGCGGAGCTGTTTCATTTTCTAACATGAACACAATGGTTGACATGAGTGGCCGAGCATTTGGATCATCTTGAACACACAACAGACCTAACTGAATACACCGCAAAACTCCAGGAAGTGAACAATTCTCCACGATGGACGAGTCCACCAATTCTTTTGCATTTCCATGGTTCCATAAGCTCCACGCCTAAACCGATGAAATACTCAGGTTATTATGATTGTTTGACTTGTTGAATATAGAGCATTTTACTATACTTACATAAGCTATAAGGCTTGAAAAGTCCATTATGAGATGGGCTGAACTGATCTTTAATCCGCTTATAATCTCCAACAGTAGAACACCAAAGCTATAGGTGTCAGACTTGACAGAAAAGGAACCTTCCATTGCATATTCAGGAGACATGTAACCGCTGTTTGAATCAATCCAAGAAATTGAATTAGTTAAGCTGTAGAAAATTACCATCTTAAGCCTTACCTGGTTTAATTTATATATTACTTACTATGTCCCAACAATGCGGATAGTGTTCGCTTGTTGCTCATTTCCTCCAAAAATCCTTGCCATACCAAAATCAGATATTTTGGGGTTCATTTCCGCATCTAACAAGACATTGCTTGCTTTGAGATCTCTATGGATTATTGTTAATCTTGAATCTTGGTGGAGATAAAGAAGCCCTCTCGCAATACCTTTAATTACCTTGAACCGGGTCGGCCAATCAAGCACAAAATTTCTTGTGGCATCTTGCAAGAGAAGTGCAAAATTAAAAGCATTAACAACCAGGTCGGCCAATTCAATGATTATAAGAATGTTTTGCGAGACATGACCATAAGAGCAGAACATACCAAAAATGAAGGCATCTAAGCTTTTGTTAGGTAAGTATTCATATATCAATAACTTTTCATCTTCATGAGTGCAGTAACCAAGAAGCCTAACTAAGTTTCTATGCTGCAATTTGGCAATGAGAACCACTTCATTTCTGAACTCCTCGGCCCCTTGCCCAGAACTCTTACTAAGTCTTTTGACAGCAACTTCATTGCCACCTTCTAATCGTCCCTGCACAAACACATCATTCTTCAACTGAAAAAAGGGCAATTTTCTATTATCGATAATCAGGTTAAAACTTGTTACCTTGTAAACTTTTCCGAAGCCACCTTTCCCGAGCATGTTGTAGTCTGAGAAATTGTCCGTTGCAGTAACAACATCTTCAAAGCAAATATATGGAAGTTCTATAGTTTCATTCTCAAGTTCATTAGATTTGGAATTTTTCGAGTGTCGCCGTGTATATTTATTCTTAATTTCCTTGATTCGTCGTTTGCCTGATAGAAATGTCTTCATATCAATATTGCTTCTTTTGAATAACTCATGAAAATTGCATCCTGAGAAAGTGAAGCAAATATAGAGTTTACCTCTTGACTTGCAGATCCATACAAGGCTGACGCATGTGAGTATAAGAGTACTAGCAATTACTGGGAGTACAATCTTCAGTACATTACTCGCTTTGTCAACTGCACAAAACTAGAAATTTAGGAAGAGAATGATGCTTTCAAAATTTAACAACATGCATTTTTCCAAGTGTTGTGTTAGTATAATCTTCAATACATTATTACTCTGTTTCCCAACTGTAGAAAGCCAGAAATATAGTCCAGCAAGAGAATGATGCTTCCAAAATTCAACATGCATTTCTGGCAAATGTTGTGTTTGTCAGGATTAGTATGTCATCCTAACCACATTTAGCATGTCATCCTAACCAAAAGGGATCGATTATACCGTATAATGAATAAGCTGAATAAGCGCATAAGGGATGATATATACCTGTTGAACTGGCAAGACGGAGGTCAACAAGCTATTACCATCAGGATACTTTCCCGTGTCAACAAGCTCCCCCAACCAAATCAAGCACCTTGACTGGTCAACAGATGTGATTCCATTTTGCAAGTTAGCATAAGCATACGCAGTGCAAACGCAATTGCGGCTGCACTCTGCTGTGCATTGGTCAAAGCTTCTGTTCCTAACATAAACGAACTTATCGGGTGTCTTCATAGCTCTCAAGGTCAAGAAATTATCACCACCGCCACATTTCAGATCTTCCTTTCTCCGACACCCTCTGGAGAAGTTAACACCATAAGGCTCAAACCCACTGAGGCAGTTGCATTTCGGAACTGTTTCAGTGGCATCGCAGTAGCCAAATGGTCCGCAATAGGCATATCGGTCACAGCTAGAACTAGGCAGCTCTGTGAAAACCTCCCATGATGACGAGTTGCTGTTCCATGCCAGAAATTTAAACATGCCCCTGTAGTGCAGCATCAGGCGCATGCTTGGCGAGCCGTCAGAGACGGTGAATGTTATGTATAACTCACCCCCTCTGTCAACAATTGTTAGGGTCATGATGGCGCCGGTGGTGCCTTGATACCAGGCAGGGACCAATGCACCATCCCACGCAGCTCTGCGCCAATACGGCCTCGTCCCATTCCAGATGACAATCTGGAGGCCGGAACTAGAGTCACCGCCCATGGAGTAGTCGCTGGTGGCTGGGTCATCAGGGCCCCTCCAAGCAATGAGGCGAGTGTAGAGACCATCATTTGCGCTCAGTGATAAAGGCATGCTGGGGAGGACCGTGTCAGTTGGATGTTGGAAGCTCTGCCATATGTCCGTGCCATTCGGCAACCGGATGACCAAGTTTCCGGAGTTGAGCAGTACAGCAGAAGTTCCTGTGGTTCCGGATGTGAAGTTGTTCTTGGTTGTCCAAAGAGCGAGGCCTCGGGAGTCAGACAATACAAGGTCGGAGTTGTTGGTCAGAACCAGCTTCCCAGGAGAAGCGTTGGTGATCGGGTTGTCGCGGTTAGCAACCCACACATATGTACGCTCAGGGATGTTGTTGTACCATATGCCAATATATGCGCCCGTAGTTGAGTTTGTCGGGGAAAAGAAGCCGAGAGCAAAGACGCCGCCGCTCGAAACAAGCTTGTTGCCAGCAGAGAGCGGCTTTGCAGGTGTAAGGCGGTCATCAGACTTGCAGACACAAATCAATGACAGGAGGATGAACACTGGGAGAGTAGCCATACCTATTCAAGATTCTCTCACATATACCTCTGCTTCTTGGCATGTCTACTCAGGCTTCACTGGGAGGGGAATCATGTCTACTGAGGCTTCTTGGGATATGCCCTTTTTTTCTGTGAAGATCAAAGGGAAGGAGAAGGGGAGTGGTATGAAGGCAATGTTTGCTTGGATCCTTGGACGATCTAACGCCACACGTACTAAGTGGAAACGTGCAGCGTGCTTTGACTTGTGTCTGGTTTTTTGTTGAAAGATCACCAAGTCATCAGTCACCGCATTTGCAGGAGTTGAATGCCCAACTTGCCAGGAGTATTTTTCAACATTGGCTGCATCAGGAAAATTTCACATCAGGAAATTTCTAGCGGGCATCGGTTCGGGAAAATTTCACAAAAACATTGGCTGCATCACGGCATCGGTTCGGGATATGCTTCATGAGGAGGTGCAGCCAATGGCCATGCCAGAGACTTGGGTTCGGTTGCATGGCATTCCAAAGAAACACAGGCGTGAGGACCGCATAAGGAAAGGGTTTCGGATGCTTGGCCGCCCGATTGTGGTGGATGAATTGTCCCTTATCAGGTTGGGACCTGTGAGGATGAAGTTAGCATGCAAGGCTCCGGAGAAACTGAATGGATTTGTGAAAGTGTGGTTCAATCATGAAGGATACCAGATCAAGGTGGAGCGTGAGATCCTGCCCAAGCGTGGGGGAGAACGTGTGATGAATGGTTCTGAACCTCCCAACCCCCCGCCAAAGGACTCTGCTGATCACGGTGGAGCTCGGTCATCGGGTAGCGCTCCGCTTAAAGGGGCCGCCCCTGGTAATGAACCTCAGGGAGAGGACCGGGCGCTTGCCAAGGCCCCTGACGGCGACTCCAAGATGCAGGATACGGGCGAAGAAGGGGATGACAGCCAACAAGATTACTCTATTGACACGGAGACTTGGGATAAGCTGGGAGCGGCGTCCACTGATTCGGGAGCCTTGGGTTTGGCGACCCAGGACACGGCGGTGAGTGTGCCACCCCTGGCCAGATCCCTGACGCTTGCCTTTGATGAGTACGGATCCAACATCCCGGCCCTGGCAAGGGCACAGACGTATACTCAAGAGGTGGTTGGGGCTATCGTGGCTGCGGACCCATTGTCTTCTCTTCCTGTGGCTCCTGGGACTGTCGACTTGACCCCTGCCAACAAGCGTGGCTCCAACAGTGCGGGACGTCAGGCTAAGAAGACGGCTGGGCGGAAGCCGGCCCCCAAGACAGTATCGACGGTGGCGGTGGCGACGCTGGGTGGCGAGTTGGGGGAGGCGTTGGGCAAGGCAGACGTGGGTAGCAAGGCAAGACGCTCCAAGGCCACTCCGGTGACTCCGCGGGCCCCCAGCGCCCGCGCCAAGGCCAAACTGGGAGAACTGACGTCGTTGGAAAGCGCTAAACTGCGGCTCGCTGACAAGAACCTGGAGGTTACAGGTAATCCCCTACCATCTTACCGTATCTTGAATGCGTTTACGGATGATCAGCTTGCTAGCATTCTGGATGATAGTGGCGTGGCGATTAGTGACCCTTGTAGCGAGATTATTTCTATGGTCCGTGCTCGGGAAGAAGCGCAGGCCATGCCGGCGGCTGCGACGGCTCGTGGGGACGAACAGATCCAGCGCGACATCGTTCCGGGTGCGGATGGCAGCGAGGTAGTGCCCGAGGAGGAGACAGAGGCTAGGGAGGCCTCTGTAATTCCTTCTTCCAGTCGGATGCCGGCTAGGAAGCGCGTGGCGAAAGCGGTGACATCCAGGGGGGTGCGCCTGCGCAATCGTATCATCTAAATGCGCTATCTTTTCTGGAACATTCGGGGTTGTGGCCACGTGGGGCGGCGTACACAACTCAAGGAGTACATTGCCAAAGAGAGGATTGACGTCGTAGCCCTTCAGGAAACAATCAAAGCCGACTTCTCGTTCCGTGATCTTCTGGCTTTTGATCCGTTACAGCGTTTCTCTTGGCACTGGTTGCCCTCAGCGGGCCACTCAGGTGGTATATTAATGGGCTGTAATAATGATATCTGTGATGTTTTACAATGGGATGTTGGTGTATTTTTTCTTTCTACTACTATTAGACACCGCGTCTCGGGCCTTTCGTGGGTAGTGGTGTGCGTTTATGGGCCGGCAGATCACTCGCGCTCGGATATCTTCCTACAGGAATTGACTAATTTGGTAGGGACCAAGCGAGCTCTCAATTTCCCCCTTGTTGTAGGTGGGGACTTTAATCTTATTCGCTCGGGTGCGGACAAAAACAACGCCAACATTGACTGGACTCGGGTGTCCATGTTCAATGCGGCCATAGCGGCATCGGCGTTGCGAGAGGCCGCTCGGACCGGGGCGAGATATACTTGGACAAACAAGCAGTTGTGCCCGGTCCGGAGCGTGTTGGATAGGGTATTTTTTTACCCCCGAATGGGAGGTTTTATTTCCCCTATGCAATTTGGTGGCTGAAACTAGAATCGGCTCGGACCATGTTCCGTTGATATTTTCTTCGGGGGAGGAATATATTAGGTGAAGCCCCCGATTCTATTTCGAAACGGCTTGGTTTGAGTCCGAGGGGTTTGCTCAGATGGTGTTGGATCGTTGGGATACGATCTGCCACCAGCTTGGGCCGCAACGGGGACCGGCAGAGCGCTGGAACTTGGCGGCAAGCAAACTCAGGGCTTTCCTGCGTGGTTGGGGGGCTAACCATGGCAGCGAATCCAAGCGAGAGCGGGCCCAAATTGTTGAGGCAATTGCCGCGTTAGACTTGGAGGCTGACCGGCGGCCCTTCTCGGAGAATGAATGGGCCGCTCGTTACGACTTGGAACACCAAGTTCTTGCCATACTCCGGGCCGAAGAGGAGTATTGGCGCCGCAGGGGCGGGATCAAGTGGGTCACCAAAGGAGACGCTAATACCGGCTATTTCCATGCTTACGCTAACGGTAGAAAACGTAAAAGTACGATCCTTAGATTACAATCCGATCAAGGGCTCTTACTCTCCAACGAGCTCATCGTAGCTCACATCTATGAGTTCTTCATAGGGCTGTTGGGAACGGCCGAGGAGAAACCTCTATGCCTCCGGGACGACCTTTGGGACCCTGCTGATCGGGTCTCACGGGTGGAGAACGATGGGCTCGTCCTCTCTTTCCTTGCGGAGGAAATAGATCGTGCTGTGCATGATATGAAAACGGGCACGGCACCCGGACCGGATGGGTGGCCGGTGGAATTCTTCAAGAAGTTTTGGTCTAAGCTCAAATCTCTTTTCTACGAATTAGTGAATGGCTTTGCGCTAGGTACCGTTGACCTATCTCGGCTCAACTACGGGGCTATTAGTATGATCCCTAAGGTTAAAGGGGCCGACGACATTAAGCAATTTCGGCCTATCACTCTGATTAATGTCCCTTTCAAGATTTGTGCAAAAGCTTACGCCTCCCGCTTGGCGCCTGTCGCTCAACGAGTGATTAGCCCTAGCCAATCGGGTTTCCTCAAGCAGCGTAATATTCTTGAAGGACCGTTAGCGCTTCTCGAAATCGTGCATGAGCTCAAACGTACCAAGTCTAGAGGTGTCCTCCTTAAGTTAGATTTCGAAAAAGCGTACGATCGTGTGAACTGGGAGTTCGTGCGAGAAGTCCTCATCAAAAAGGGTTTTGATGTGGGCTTTGTCCACCGTATCATGCACCTTGTGAGTAGTGGACACACGGCCGTGACCATCAATGGTGTAATGGGCAAATTCTTTCGCAATAAACGCGGCCTTAGGCAGGGAGATCCTAGCTCTCCTTTGATCTTCAATTTCGTTGCGGACGCTTTGGCGGCTCTGATCAGCAAAGCCAGGGTTGCGGGGCACATCAAAGGGTTGATCTCCCACCTAATCCCCGGCGGCGTGACTCATCTGCAATACGCGGATGACACGATGCTGCTTTTTGAGCCAGACGACCATAGCATTGCAACAATTAAGTTGCTTTTGATTACTTTTGAGATTCTTTCGGGTCTAAAGATTAATTTTCTCAAAAGCGAAGTGATCAACATAGGGATGGATGATCACGAAGGTCGGAGAATCGCAAACTTGCTCAATTGTAAGATTGGGAAGTTTCCGATTAAATACTTGGGACTACCGATAAACCACAAAAACTTGACGATTGCCGACTGGGCGCCACTTTACGTCAAAGTGGTGAACCGGGTCAGTGCGTGGAGAGGTAGGTTCATGTCCTCTGCTGCTAGGTTGATTTTGACCAATTCTAGCTTATCCTCCTTGCCCATCTTTACGATGGATTTGTTCCTCCTAGCTGATGGAGTGCATGCCAAGCTTGACACGCCTCGCGCCCGGTTCTTTTGGGAAGGAACTGGGACAAAGCGCAAATATCATCTGGTTAAATGGGCTGCGGTTTGTCGTCCTAACAAGTTCGGTGGTCTGGGGATCACAAACTCGAAGCTGATAAACGTTGCGCTCCTTACCAAATGGTGGTGGCGACTTGCCCAAAACGAGAAGGGTCTCTGGGCTGATATTCTTCGGGCCAAGTATTTCCCGGATGGCAACCTTTTTAAGGCCAAACCCAAAGGATCGCCCTTTTGGAATGGCATTCAAGCGGTTAGGCCAGCGTTTGCGGTTGGGGCCCAGTTTACAGTTAACAATGGCAAGTCCACGCGGTTTTGGTTGGATTGCTGGAAGGGTCAAACGCCGCTGTGGCAGTCCTACCCGCAGCTGTTCCATCTTGCCACGGACACACACATCATGGTCGCTGACGCTCTCAGAGTGCACCCCCCGACGATCTCCTTCTTCAGACCTCTGGAAGCGGGAGAGGCGACGGCTTGGGAGGCATTGGTGGCTGAGCTCGAGGGATGGAGTCTCAGCCACGATCAAGATCAGATTGATTGGAAGCTTGCGGCTTCTCATAAATTCTCGGTTAAATCCTTATACGAGAAGCTTACGGAGGGGAATGGGCTTGATATGGCCAGGGGGCTGTGGAAGGCTGGCATTCCACTCAAAATCAAGATCTTTTTGTGGCAAATGTTCCGCAACCGTCTTCCAACCTCGGACAATGTGGCCAAACGCAACGGGCCAGCGAACGGGACATGCGCCATCTGCGGGCTTGGGGAGGACGCTAACCATGTTTTCTTCAAGTGCTGCCTTGTTAGATTTGCGTGGAACGCTGTTAGGGACACATTTAAGCATAATTGGAATCCGCAAAATAGCTTGGACCTTCTTTCTTTACTAACCGCACAACGGGGTGCGAACGCGCGTGTGGTGTGGCGCTGCGTCGGGGCGCTGTTTTGGTCCATTTGGACTGTGAGAAACCAAATTACTATCGAGCATAAATTCCCTGCTCACCCAGCTGAGATTCTTTTCAAATGCTATATTTTCCTACAGGCTTGGGCGCCATTGGGGAAGCAACGTGACGAGGGGCGCATGAACGAGGTCTTGGAGCAGATCAAAGCATGCACGACAAGAGCAAGACTTCAAGATCCGCCAGACTGAGCTTTTACGTCTATTATCTTTTCGGCTATGTGCTTTTAGCGTCCCCTTAAACTTTAGTATCTTCCTTTGCCGGGACTGCGAGCCCGCTGAACTTGAGTGTTATGTGGTTGTGGAGTATGACTTGGTTAGATGCTGCCTAGTGGCTTTATTAATTTAAAGCCGGACGCTTCGTGCGTCTTCGTTTTAAAAGAAAAATTCTAGCGGGCTACCGGTACGTGTTGTTTCGCTGTATTATCTGCATCAGCCACCGTGAAACTGACACATGAGAAAAATTACAAGCGGTCTTGCTCAAGAAATGAGTTGCCGTCAGGTGAAGCTCCGGCGGGGCAGCTCGCGGCGACGGTGGTGGCCGGAAGCCGACGACGGAGGGGGCGGTGACGCACCAACCCGAGCGATTCGTGGGGACTCACTCGGTCTACAACCGTACATATGTGGCGAGAGGAACTCCGGCGGTGAGCGTGGTGGGCCCATCGCTGCTGGCGACGGCGAGATGAGGTGCCGGCCGAATGCTATGGCCGCCTGGAGAGGGGGGCCAAGATAAAGCGGCGGCGGCAGTATGTATGTGGCCAATGCGCGGCGGTAACGGCGACAGAGTCGAAGCGCGCGCTATGTCTGGCTTATGGCGAGACTGGGACGGCCCAGCGCACGGGAGACACGGGCCACAGTCTCTTTTTCTGCTTTTATTTTATTTTATTTATACGCCTTTTGTTTTCGTTTTCTGCTTTCCTTTTTTTATTATTTTCGTACTTAGAAATATTCTAAAAATATATATTACAAAAAAAGTTACATTAAACATTTTAAATATATTAATCAAGAATTTGAAAAATGTTAAACTTGTATAGAGAAAAATTTTCTCATGTATACAAACAATATACAACTATGAATAAGTTGATCATGTATTTAATAAATTTTAATCAAACATTTGAAACAAATTATCAATTATTTGAAAAAATTTCATCAAGCATTTGAAAATATTAAGCATTTAAAAATCTATTAAATATGTATAGAAAAATATATTTCTCATGTATACGAAAAATGTATAAAATGAATATATAATGTGTATAAAAACATGCTGATCATGTATTAAAAATATTAAATGTGTATAAAAATGTTCCTAGTGTGTAATAAATATGTACAACGTACATTAAATAAAGGCAGACATCAAAAATATATTTTAAAAAGTGATCCGATGAGAAAATTCTGCATTTTTGGTCCGCATGTGCCTTCCAAACCTTGGGAGGGGTGAACTTACAATGTAATCCAATGAACTGTGCCGATTTAACAGAGCCCGAGAGGTATTCTCCCCTCTTGCCCCAGATCCATGTAATAGAGCGGGTGCCAAATTAATGAACCCTTGCAATCAGTCCAGCTTGCCCAAACGCGTCGTTGATCATATCCAGTTACCATTACGAAACTCCTGCTGGACCGTTTTGTTACTACACAACACAATACCAAATAGTTGAGGGCTCCTAGATTGGTCCAAGTGTCGTGCCAGAAGGAGGCCTTCGAACTGTCCCCAATGTTGATGAACGTGGAAGCCCTGAACAAGGTCATATCAGTTGCATCACAAGGAAGTTGTGAGCCAAACCACGGGGATCCCAGATCAATCCACTACAGGCATGGCCATCACAGATGTAGAGCCCGCCCAAAACGCTCGAGATCTACAATATCGACTCCTCCGAGCCCCTTAGGGCGATAGTCCGTATTTTATAGTTTACCAATGCATGCCCCTTCGGTAGTCTCACCGTCGTCCCCGCTCCAGACAAACTCGCTCTAGATCTTTTCGATTTTCACTTGGGCCCACTTAAGTAAAAGGATAGCCGTCATGTGGAAAATGGTCGTAGAGGTCAATACCTCCTTGGCGAGTGTGACCCTACGGACTCTAATGATGTTTTTCTCATTCCATCCAGGGAGTCTACCATGAATCTTGTTAGTGAGAGGAAGTACAAAACAACTTCCCAAATTTCAGCTTTGTCGAAGTCCACATCAAGATTGGATGCCGATGGTAGATGAGAGCCTCCCAGTTGAGCTGGGCAGAACAATGTGTCGGCGCCCCCAAATGACTTTATAGCCATGCATGCATTTTTTGCTTTTTGTTTGGAGAGTCTGGATGTAATTTCTTCTTTGATGTTTGTTGGCCCTGATATGGAACAGCTTTGTGTTAGCATTGGCCTACAAATCCAAATCAACCCGGAGCATTGTCTCATCTTCAACTTTTTGTAGGGTTTCGTAGTAATTTCAAAAAAATTTCTACGCACACGCAAGATCATGGTGATGTATAGCAACGAGAGGGGGAGTATGATCTACATACCTAGTAGATCGACAACGAAAGCGTTTGGTTGATGTAGTCGTACGTCTCCACGATCCGACCGATCAAGCACCGAAACTACGGCACCTCCGAGTTCTAGCACACGTTCAGCTCGATGACGATCCCCGGACTCCGATCCAGCAAAGTGTCGGGGAAGCGTTCCGTCAGCACGACGGCGTGATGACGATCTTGACGTACTACTGCTGCAGGGCTTCGACTAAGCACCGCTACAATATTATCGAGGACTATGGTGGCTGGGGGCGCCGCACACGGCTAAGGAATAGATCACGTGGATCAACTTGTGTGTCTCTGGGGTGTCCCTGCCTCTGTATATAAAGGACTAAAAGGGGGAAGGCTGGCCGGCCAAGGAGGGCGCGCCAGGAGAGTCCTACTCCCTCTGGGAGTAGGATTCCCCCCCCCCCCAATCCTAGTTGGAATAGGATTCGCGGAGGGGGAAAAAGAGAGAGAGGGGCCGGCCCCCTATCCTTGTCCTATTCGGACCAAGGGAGGGGAGGGGCACGCGGCCCATGTAGGGCTGCCTCTTCTCTTTTCCACTAAGGCCCATCATGGCCCATTTAGCTCCCGGGGGGTTCCGGTAACCTCCCGGTACTCCGGTAAAATCCCGATTTCACCCGGAACACTTCCGGTATTCAAACATAGGCTTCCAATATATCGATCTTTATGTCTCGACCATTTCGAGACTCCTCGTCATGTCCGTGATCACATCCGGGACTCCGAATAAACTTCGGTACATCAAAATGTATAAACTCATAATATAACTGTCATCGTAACCTTAAGCGTGCGGACCCTGCGGGTTCGAGAACAATGTAGACATGGCCGAGACATGTCTCCGGTCAATAACCAATAGCGGAACCTGGATGCTCATATTGGCTCCTACATATTCTACGAAGATCTTTATCGGTCAGACCGCATAACAACATACGTTGTTCCCTTTGTCATCGGTATGTTACTTGCCCGAGATTCGATCGTCGGTATTCCAAATACCTAGTTCAATCTCGTTACCGGCAAGTCTCTTTACTCGTTCTGTAATACATCATCCCGCAACTAACTCATTGGTTGCAGTGCTTGCAAGGCTTAAGTGATGTGCATTATCGAGAGGGCCCAGAGATACCTCTCCGACAATCGGAGTGAAAAATCCTAATCTCAAAATACGCCAACCCAACATGTACCTTTGGAGACACCTGTAGAGCTCCTTTATAATCACCCAGTTACGTTGTGACGTTTGGTAGCACACAAAGTGTTCCTCTGGTAAACGGGAGTTGCATAATCTCATAGTCATAGGAACATGTATAAGTCATGAAGAAAGCAATAACAACATACTAAACGATCGGGTGCTAAGCTAGTGGAATGGGTCATGTCAATCAGATCATTCACTTAATGATGTGATCCCGTTAATCAAATAACAACTACTTGTTTATGGTTAGGAAACATAACCATCTTTGATTAACGAGCTAGTCAAGTAGAGACATACTAGTGACACTTTGTTTGTCTATGTATTCACACATGTATTATGTTTCCGGTTAATACAATTCTAGCATGAATAATAAACATTTATCATGATATAAGGAAATAAATAATAACTTTATTATTGCCTCTAGGGCATATTTCCTTCATTCTCCCACTTGCACTAGAGTCAATAATCTAAATTACACAGTAATGATTCTAACACCCATGGAGCCTTGGTGCTGATCATGTTTTGCTCGTGGAAAAGGCTTAGTCAATGGGTCTGCAATATTCAGATCTGTATGTATCTTGCAAATCTCTATGTCTCCCACCTGGACTAGATCCCGGATGGAATTGAAGCGTCTCTTGATGTGCTTGGTTCTCTTGTGAAATCTGAATTCCTTTGCCAAGGCAATCGCACCAGTATTGTCACAAAAGATTTTCATTGGACCCGATGCACTAGGTATGACACCTAGATCGGATATGAACTCCTTCATCCAGACTCCTTCATTTGCTGCTTCCGAAGCAGCTATGTACTCCGCTTCACATGTAGATCCCTCTACAACGCTTTGTTTAGAACTGCATCAACTGACAGCTCCACCGTTTAATGTAAACACGTATCCGGTTTGCGATTTAGAATCATCCGGATCAGTGTCAAAGCTTGCATCGACGTAACCTTTTACGATGAGCTCTTTGTCACCTCCATATATGAGAAACATATCCTTAGTCCTTTTTAGGTATTTCAGGATGTTCTTGACCGCTGTCCAGTGATCCACTCCTGGATTACTTTGGTACCTCCCTGCTAGACTTATAGCAAGGCACACATCAGGTCTGGTACACAGCATTGCATACATGATAGATCCTATGGCTGATGCATAGGGAACATCTTTTATATTCTCTCTATCTTCTGCAGTGGTCGGGCATTGAGTGTTACTCAACTTCGTACCTTGTAACACAGGCAAGAACCCTTTCTTTGCTTGATCCATTTTGAACTTCTTCAAAACTTTGTCAAGGTATGTGGTTTGTGAAAGTCCAATTAAGCGTTTCGATCTATCTCTATAGATCTTAATGCCTAATATGTAAGCAGCTTCACCGAGGTCTTTCACTGAAAAAATCTTATTCAAGTATCCCTTTATGCTATCCAGAAATTCTATATCATTTCCAATTAGTAATATGTCATCTACATATAATATCAGAAATGCTACAGAGTTCCCACTCACTTTCTTGTAAATACAGGCTTCTCCAAAAGTCTGCATAAAACCAAATGCTTTGATCACACTATCAAAGCGTTTATTCCAACTCCGAGAGGCTTGCACCAGTCCATAAATGGATCGCTGGAGCTTGCACACTTTGTTAGCTCTCTTTGGATCGACAAAACCTTCTGGTTGCATCATATACAACTCTTCTTCCAGAAATCCATTCAGGAATGCAGTTTTGACATCCATCTGCCAAATTTCATAATCATAAAATGCGGCAATTGCTAATATGATTCGGACAGACTTAAGCATCGCTACGGGTGAGAAGGTCTCAAGTCAATCCCTTGAACTTGCCGAAAACCTTTTGCGACAAGTCGAGCTTTGTAGACAGTAATATTACCGTCAGCGTCAGTCTTCTTCTTGAAGATCCATTTATTCTCAATTGCTTGCCGATCATCGGGCAAGTCAACGAAAGTCCATACTTTGTTCTCATACATGGATCCCATCTCAGGTTTCATGGCTTCAAGCCACTTTGCGGAATCTGGGCTCACCATCGCTTCTTCATAGTTCGCAGGTTCATCATGATCTAGTAGCATGACTTCCAGAACGGGATTACCGTACCACTCTGGTGCGGATCTTACTCTAGTTGATCTACGAGGTTCAGTAGTATCTTGTTCTGAAGTTTCATGATCATCATCATTAGCTTCCTCACTAACTGGTGTAGGTGTCACAGAAACAGTTTTCTGTGATGCACTACTTTCCAATAAGGGAGCAGGTACAGTTACCTCGTCAAGTTCTACTTTCCTCCCACTCACTTCTTTCGAGAGAAACTCCTTCTCCAGAAAGTTTCCGAATTTAGCAACAAAAGTCTTGCCTTCGGATCTGTGATAGAAGGTGTATCCAATAGTCTCCTTTGGATATCCTATGAAGACACATTTCTCCGATTTGGGTTCGAGCTTATCAGGTTGAAGCTTTTTCACATAAGCATCGCAGCCCCAAACTTTCAGAAACGATAACTTTGGTTTCTTGCCAAACCACAGTTCATAAGGCGTCGTCTCAACGGATTTTGATGGTGCCCTATTTAACGTGAATGCGGCCGTATCTAGAGCGTATCTCCAAAACGATAGCGGTAAATCAGTAAGAGACATCATAGATCGCACCATATCCAGTAAAGTACGATTACGACGTTCGGACACACCATTACGCTGTGATGTTCCGGGTGGCGTGAGTTGCGAAACTATTCCACAATTTTTCAAATGTACACCAAACTCGTAACTCAAATATTTTCCTTCACGATCAGATCGTAGAAACTTTATTTTCTTGTTACGATGATTTTCAACTTCACTCTGAAATTCCTTGAACTTTTCAAACGTTTCAGACTTATGTTTCATTAAGTAGATATACCCATATCTGCTTAAATCATCTGTGAAGGTGAGAAAATAACGATATCCGCCACGAGCCTCAATATTCATCGGACCACATACATCTGTATGTATGATTTCCAACAAATCTGTTGTTCTCTCCATAGTACCGGAGAACGGTGTTTTAGTCATCTTGCCCATGAGGCACGGTTCGCAAGTACCAAGTGATTCATAATCAAGTGATTCCAAAAGTCCATCAGTATGGAGTTTCTTCATGCGCTTTACACCGATATGACCTAAACGGCAGTGCCACAAATAAGTTGCACTATTATTATCAACTCTGCATCTTTTGGCTTCAACATTATGAATATGTGTATTACTACTATCGAGATTTAACAAGAATAGACCACTCTTCAAGGGTGCATGACCATAAAAGATATTACTCATATAAATAGAACAACCATTATTCTCTGATTTAAATGAATAACCGTCTCGTATCAAACAAGATCCAGATATAATGTTCATGCTTAACGCTGGCACCAAATAACAATTATTTAGGTATAATATTAATCCCGAAGGTAGATGTAGAGGTAGCGTGCCGACTGCGATCACATCGATTTTGGAACCGTTTCCCACGCGCATCGTCACCTCGTCCTTAGCCAATCTTCGCTTAATCCGTAGTCCCTGTTTCGAGTTGCAAATATTAGCAACAGAACCAGTATCAAATACCCAGGTGCTACTGCGAGCATTAGTAAGGTACACATCAATAACATGTATATCACATATACCTTTGTTCACCTTGCCATCCTTCTTATCCGCCAAATACTTGGGGCAGTTCCGCTTCCAGTGACCAGTCTGCTTGCAATAGAAGCACTCAGTTTCAGGCTTAGGTCCAGGTTTGGGTTTCTTCTCTTGAGTAGCAACTTGCTTGCCGTTCTTTTTGAAGTTCCCCTTCCTCTTCCCTTTGCCCTTTTTCTTAAAACTAGTGGTCTTGTTGACCATCAACACTTGATGCTCCTTCTTGATTTCTACCTCCGCAGCTTTCAGCATCGCGAAGAGCTCGGGAATAGTATTATTCATCCCTTGCATATTATAGTTCATCACGAAGCTCTTGTAGCTTGGTGGCAGCGATTGGAGAATTCTGTCAATGACGCAGTCATATGGAAGATTAACTCCCAACCGAATCAAGTGATTATTATACCCAGACATTTTGAGTATATGCTCACTGACAGAACTGTTCTCCTCCATCTTGCAGCTATAGAACTTATTGGAGACTTCGTATCTCTCAATCCGGGCATTTGCTTGAAATATTAACTTCAACTCCTGGAACATCTCATATGCTCCATGACGTTCAAAACGTCGTTGAAGTCCCGATTCTAAGCCGTAAAGCATGGCACATTAAACTATTGAGTAGTCATCAGCTTTGCTCTGCCAGACGTTCATAACATCCGGCGTTGCTCCTGCAGCAGGCCTGGCACCCAACGGTGCTTCTAGGACGTAATTCTTCTGTGCAGCAATGAGGATAATCCTCAAGTTACAGACCCAGTCTGTGTAATTGCTACCATCATCTTTCAACTTTGCTTTCTCAAGGAACGCATTAAAATTCAACGGAACAACAACACGAGCCATCTATTTACAATCAAACATAAACAAGCAAGATACTAATCAGGTACTAAGTTTCATGATAAATTTAAGTTCAGTTAGTTTACTTAAAGAACTCCCACTTAGATAGACATCCCTCTAATCCTCTAAGTGATCACGTGATCCAAATCAACTAAACCATGTCCGATCATCACGTGAGATGGAGTAGTTTCATTGGTGAACATCTTTATGTTGATCATATCTACTATATGATTCACGCTCGACCTTTCGGTCTCCGTGTTCCGAGGCCATATTTGTATATGCTTGGCTCGTCAAGTTTAACCTGAGTATTCCGCGTGTGCAACTGTTTTGCACCCGTTGTATTTGAACGTAGAACCTATCACACCCGATCATCACGTGGTGTCTCAGCACGAAGAACTTTCGCAACGGTGCATACTCAGGGAGAACACTACTTGATAATTTAGTGAGAGATCATCTTATAATGCTACCGTCAATCAAAGCAAGATAGGATGCATAAAAGATAAACATCACATGCAATCAATATAAGTGATATGATATGGCCATCATCATCTTGTGCTTGTGATCTCCATCTCCGAAGCACCGTCGTGATCACCATCGTCACCGGCGCAACACCTTGATCTCCATCGTAGCATCGTTGTCGTCTCGCCAAGCTTGTGCTTCCACGACTATCGCTACCGTTTAGTGATAAAGTAAAGCATTACAGCGCGATTGCATTGCATACAATAAAGCGACAACCATATGGCTCCTACCAGTTGCCGATAACTCGGTTACAAAACATGATCATCTCATACAATAAAATTTAGCATCATGTCTTGACCATATCACATCACAACATACCCTGCAAAAACAAGTTAGACGTCCTCTACTTTGTTGTTGCAAGTTTTTGCGTGGCTGCTACGGGCTTAAACAAGAACCAATCTTACCTACGCATCAAAACCACAACGATAGTTTGTCAAGTTGGTGCTGTTTTAACCTTCGCAAGGACCGGGCGTAGCCACACTCGATTCAACTAAAGTTAGAGAAACTGTCACCCGCAAGCCACCTCTGTGCAAAGCACGTCGGGAGAACCGGTCTCGTGTAAGCGTACGCGTAATGTCGGTCCGGGCCGCTTCGTCCAACAATACCACCGAACCAAAGTATGACATGCTGATAAGCAGTATGACTTATATCGCCCACAACTCACTTGTGTTCTACTCGTGCATATAACATCAACATATAAAACCTAGGCTCGGATGACACTGTAGGGTTTCGTAGTAATTTCAAAAAAATTCCTACGCACACGCAAGATCATGGTGATGTATAGCAACGAGAGGGGGAGTATGATCTACATACCTAGTAGATCGACAACGGAAGCGTTTGGTTGATGTAGTCGTACGTCTCCATGATCCGACCGATCAAGCACCGAAACTACGGCACCTCCGAGTTCTAGCACACGTTCAGCTCGATGACGATCCCCGGACTCCGATCCAGCAAAGTGTCGGGAAAGAGTTTCGTCAGCACGACGGCGTGGTGATGATCTTGACGTACTACTGCTGCAGGGCTTCACCTAAGCACCGCTACAATATTATCGAGGACTATGGTGGCTGGGGGCGCCGCACACGGCTAAGGAATAGATCACGTGGATCAACTTGTGTGTCTCTGGGGTGTCCCTGCCTCTGTATATAAAGGACTAAAGGGGGGAAGGTTGGCCGGCCAAGGAGGGCGCGCCAGGAGAGTCCTACTCCCTCTGGGAGTAGGATTCCCCCCCCCCAATCCTAGTTGGAATAGGATTCGCGGAGGAGGGAAAAGAGAGAGAGGGGCCGGCCCCCTCTCCTTGTCCTATTCGGACCAAGGGAGGGGAGGGGCGCGCGGCCCATGTAGGGCTGCCTCTTCTCTTTTCCACTAAGGCCCATCATGGCCCATTTAGCTCCCGGGGGGTTCCGGTAACCTCCTGGTACTCCGGTAAAATCCCGATTTCACCCGGAACACTTCCGGTATCCAAACATAGGCTTCCAATATATCAATCTTTATGTCTCGACCATTTCGAGACTCCTCGTCATGTCCGTGATCACATCCGGGACTCCGAACAAACTTCGGTACATCAAAATGTATAAACTCATAATATAACTGTCATCGTAACCTTAAGCGTGCGGACCCTACGGGTTCGAGAACAATGTAGACATGGACGAGACATGTCTCCGGTCAATAACCAATAGCGGAACCTGGATGCTCATATTGGCTCCTACATATTCTACGAAGATCTTTATCGGTCAGACCGCATAACAACATACGTTGTTCCCTTTGTCATCGGTATGTTACTTGCCCGAGATTCGATCGTCGGTATTCCAAATACCTAGTTCAATCTCGTTACCGGCAAGTCTCTTTACTCGTTCTGTAATACATCATCCCGCAACTAACTCATTGGTTGCAGTGCTTGCAAGGCTTAAGTGATGTGCATTACCGAGAGGGCCCAGAGATACCTCTCCGACAATCGGAGTGACAAATCCTAATCTCGAAATACGCCAACCCAACATGTACCTTTGGAGACACCTGTAGAGCTCCTTTATAATCACCCAGTTACGTTGTGACGTTTGGTAGCACACAAAGTGTTCCTCTGGTAAACGGGAGTTGCATAATCTCATAGTCATAGGAACATGTATAAGTCATGAAGAAAGCAATAGCAACATACTAAACGATCAGGTGCTAAGCTAGTGGAATGGGTCATGTCAATCAGATCATTCACTTAATGATGTGATCCCGTTAATCAAATAACAACTACTTGTTTATGGTTAGGAAACATAATCATCTTTGATTAACGAGCTAGTCGAGTAGAGGCATACTAGTGACACTTTGTTTGTCTATGTATTCACACATGTATTATGTTTCCGGTTAATACAATTCTAGCATGAATAATAAACATTTATCATGATATAAGGAAATAAATAATAACTTTATTATTGCCTCTAGGGCATATTTCCTTCACTTTTAACCCCGGGAATACCATGGTACATTCCCTTTAAACTACAACATAGGTCGAGTGCCACGATGGACAGGGGACGGGTGCTTCCACCACGTCCAGATGCCAGGTAATTTCCTTAGTGACCATGATCTGCTGCTCAATACCCCCCCCCCTATGTCTCTGCCAAACATTCAAGGCATTGGTCAGGCGACTAACCTTTAATGTGGAGGCGATGTTGTTCTTTTGCGAGACGAAAGACACCTTGTACTTGAAGTCACCAAAATAAAACCAATACTCTTCAAACTTGAAACATGAATTCCTTATCTCAAATATGTTCTCGTTTAGCAGGAGTAGGGCATGATCTGAGTTATAAATGGATGGCTTGTATGAAGGCCCCAGGAAACATCACATCTCAATCATCCGAAGAAAATTCAAGGCCAATTGATGAAGCAATCGTCACTTTCCCTTCAAACTTGATCGGTTTCATCTCAAAACCTAGATTCTTACTCGAAGATTATCCAATTTTCTAAGCAGTGTATATCACAACTTTTTTGAAACCTTCTCAATTTTTTACCACAACATGTTGATGCCATCAAGTTTCATGTTTTCCGGACTTTGTTTACATTTTGAAAACTATATGTACAAAATGTCTAAAAAAACACTTAATGACTACAAAAGGAAATAGATGTGGGGAAAGAAACGATAAGAAAAAACAAGAACAAATAGTATTGGAAAGAACATAGCATAAAATGAAAAAATAAAGCACGTAATGCACAAAAGAAATGAAACAAAAGAAAGGAGAGAGAAAAAAAAGTTTGTCGAGTGCCATGTGGCAGGAACTCCGGAAAGTCCTTGTTTCTCGAGTACCACGTGGCAGGAACTCGACACAATCCTTGTTTGGCGAGTACCATGTGATGGGAACTCAGCAAAGGTGTTATTTGCTGAATGTCGGCCTTTTGACTAGTTTTTTCTTCGTGTAACTCAACATAAGTCATGTTTATCGAGTGCATGCACTCCGCAAAACAAGTTGTCACTAGGCAAATTTGATATTAATTACTAACTATTTCCTCCATACAGTATACTTTAATGATCTAAACGCTCTTATATTTGTTTACGGTGGTGGGAGTAGTATTTTTTGAGTAAAAATTAGTTCCTCAAATGCTTGAGCCCACAAAGCAGCGAGGCCAATTCCCTCTGGCTCATGCCCAGAAGGCCAGAACCCAGAACAGACCATGTCAAGAACTCCGGCGATTCACCTCACCCCAAATCCGGCGTGGAGCTGTCTTCTCCGTCAAATCCGGCCAACGGGGGAGCTCGCCCGCTTCGCTCCGGAAGTGATGCCCTCGAAGTTGGTGGCCGTTCGTCGTCCTTCCTGTGATGGAAGCGACTGCCGCCGTGGAGGTGGATCTGACCGCCGCGGCGCTTGATTTGGCAGCGCAGGAGCTTGAATCGGCTGCCAAGGATCTCGCCTTGACATGGCCTTTGACCACCCCTTGAGCCATTCGCATCCGGCGTCATCGGCGATGGGCGCGAGGTAAGGAGGAGCTGGTTGGGCGGAAGGAGCCAGAGGAGGCGGGTTCCACTATGCTGGCTACTCCTCGTGGAAGGTTCCACCCGGGCGCTGCACTCCGCCACCAATATCATCGACCGAGCTCGGCCAAGGTCCGGGCGTCCTCCATCCTTCCACAGAGCAGAGCAGCGGCCAGCATGGCGGGGCGGCTTGCCGCCGCGCCGGACGGGAGCGCCAACGCCAACGGCTCGGCGGCTCCCGACCGAGCGCGCGGCTTCTACCGCGACCGGATCCTGCGGGTCGCCGTGTCCGGAGGGCTGAGAAGATCGGCTCTCTTCGACCACTCCCAGTCCGGTCATAGCGGATCCGGCTACTCCAACCACTCCGGCGCGTCGAATTCGTACCCGTCCAACAACTCCGGCATCTCTGCTGCTGAACCGGACTTCGGCGCCCATGAGCTCACGGTGATCGCCATCCAAATGGTCAGTGACGGTTACGCCCAGCGCATGGTCCGAGAATTCTGCGGCGGCGGCGGCGGCCTGGAGAATTGGTTCTTGGAGCTTGACGTGGGCTGGGTTCGCCAGATCCACAACAAGACTGACTTATGTCAGCAGCTCCAGCTTCAACTCAAATCGCCGTCATGGCTCCAAGACTTTGTCGAGAGGTGGATTCGAGCTCTCATGGTAACAATCTCCAGCATCGTTGAGGCCCTCGACAAAGTTCAGACGTTGTTGCTCGCAAGGTTTGGCAAAGCAAGCATCTCGGAGATGCTCGTCTTTGTCGACGCCGTCATCCCACTGCTCAAGGCGGGGAAGCTACGGGCCGTGCTAGACATGTATATTTGTGTCTGCAATGCGTCGTACATGTTCACTCTGGATGTGTTCTCTCTGGAAGCCCAGATCATATTCGACGAGATACGCCGCTCGTTGGGGACAGAAAGAAACAAGCTATGTGATGCCATATCCACCACAGTGGAGGAGGTGAGGGCACTCATGGAGGACGATGACTCGTGGGCTATCGAGTTTCCTCAAGGAGGAGCCGGGGTTCACCGGAACACCCGGTTGATGGTGGGTTACATCGTGTCTATGACGGATGCATTGGTGTCGACACGGAAGTCCGCACCAAGCCGCAACACTGGAAATCTTCATGGCCTGATAGATGACACCATCAAACATTTGAAGGATCTGCTTCCGAGAAAGTCAGAGCTGTGCTTGGATGCAGGCATGAGGTACCTATTCCTGCTCAACAATTCCTATTTCATAGCCACCAGGGACTTTATTCGTGGGCCATACTGTGGAGACTCTCAACACCACCAGGGACTTGAACTTACACTTGAGTGCAAAGATCACATGGACAGCTATCTCGATGTTTCGTGGGCTCATGTGATATCCTCCATATCGAAATCGAATCCTCCTGGACCGCTGCGTCGTTGGATGACCAACACCTCTTCGCTGGCTAAATTCGAGTCAGCGTTTCATCAAACCTACCAAGCTCAGAAGCTCTGGAAGGTTCCGGACCCTCAGCTCAAAGATGCGCTACGAAGGGCTATCATCGAGAGAGTCATCTCAAGTTACAACGACTATCTGAAGAAGCATCCTGAGCTAGCGGAGCACGCTAGCCGCGGAAACAGCACCCCCGCCGTCTTGGAAGAGATGTTGGGACAGCTATTTGAAGGCTGAAAACTTCTTTGAGGCATCGAACAGAGTCACCAACTAATAAGAGGCCAGAGTTATGTTTCATCCAGAGCATTTGAAGTGAAGTTTTATTCTGGATTTGAGGGGTCTTATTTGACTTGTGATTCCATGTTAAATACTCCCACATACCTATGTGTCATGTTTACTTTTCATTATTCAATATTTTATAGACGTTTATTTTCATCTATTTCAGTGAAACTTGAGCTTGCAGAGGCAAGGTCACTCAGATGCACAGGAGTCCTGTGCATCTGAACTATGGGATGGGGAAATTTCATCATAAAATAGCTATATTTGTTGTAGCTGTACTATTTTGTCTGGAAAATCATTTGCATTTCATATACATAAATTTTTCTGATGTCTTTTAGGAAAAAAACTATCAAAAACTGTTTAGTATTGTAGTTTTTGATAGTTTTCCTACAAATTTGGTCAAACTCTGCACTGTTTGACATCAGACGAAATTTATACGCCTTCTCAGCCACCGGCTGACACTGGATACACAAAAGTACCATGAGAAATCAACACTCAGTTTTGCCAAAAAAAATCATCAGACTCTGAAAGATGAGGTATACAAAATTCAGACCAAAATCGGCAATTCTTTTGCACATAAGGAGCCTGTATGGACATGGACATCAGCCTCTGAAGAATTTAGGGATCTCTCATAAGCAAGGACATGGCCTGCAAATACCAAGCCCGACATTTACTTAACAAACCATTTCTCGAAAGCAGCCCTCCATATAATGTGGAGCATGGATGAGAACCAACTGGGGAGTGTATTTTGCTAATAATAACAAAAATACATGTATTGGAATAGTCATAATAATAAGCAAAATGTGTCTACACTAAAAATAGAACATCCAGCTGTTCAACCATATACATGCTGCTAAAACAGAATATAATGGTCAGAACATGCTGCCAGTGTATAAAGAATAACTGTGTTTGCTAATCACATTCAGCATAGCATCTCATAATGGTCAGGGTACAGGGTTCAGGATTACAGCAGAATTTCAAAGCGACGTACCATGAAGGCATGAACCGACACGCTGTACTACGACCCATACGGCCCACATTTCCTGTTTCAAACAATGTCTTATACCCTAAAAGAAGGCGCCTTTTGAAGAGGAAAATGGTTAATTATAATTCAGGGGGCACATTGCTGCCACCTGAATTAATACATGTGTACCATCTCAGTTCTTCCTGCTGCATTATGATGCAGTTGCACAGCTCAGAGAAAACATGGACTTTCTATCAGCCTTGTTACCAGTACAGCAATTCAAAGTTCCAGACCCATTGACTAACCGAGCAAGCTAGGATGCAGAAAATTCATCAAGAGGGAACAACTGCGTAAGTAGTGATCCACACATGATCAGGTGGTCTTCCACTAGTGCAGTTCACAAAATATGGAATCCGTTTATGAAAATAGAGAATTTTACAAAAAGGAAAACAATGGAACTAAACATTTAACGCCCCTCTTCCATTGTCATAGTCATGCCATTAAGAGACATTTCCAGGTCATAGTCATGCCTTTGGTCTTCAACTTCATACTTCCGTTGCCTAAAATATACAGGCTCCTTCGGAGTAGGAAGCGGGGCTGTTTCATTTTCTAACATGAACACGGTGGATGACATGAGTGGACGAGCACTTGGATCATCTTGAACACACAAGAGACCTAACTGAATACACCGCAGAACTTCATGAAGTGGACAGATCTCCATAATGGACGAGTCCACCAATTCTCTTGCATTTCCATCTTTCCATAAGCTCCATGCCTAAGTCAATAAAATCCTCAATTTAATATGAGTTTTGATTTGTTAAACTTTCGAGCATTTTAGTGAACTTACATAAGCTATAAGGCTTGGAAAGTCCATGACGAGATGGGACGAACTGATCTTTAACCCGCTTACAATCTCCAAGAGTAGAACACCAAAGCTATAGGTGTCAGACTTGACAGAAAAGGAACCTTCCATTGCATATTCAGGAGACATGTAACCGCTGTTTGAATCAATCCAAGAAACAGAATTAGTTAAGCTGTAGAAAATTACCATCTTAAGCTTTACCTGGTGCATGCATTACTTACTATGTACCAACAACGCGGACAGTGTTCCCTTGTTGCTCATTTCCTCCAAAGATCCTTGCCATACCAAAATCTGATATTTTAGGGTTCATTTCCGCATCTAACAAGACATTGCTTGCTTTGAGATCTCTATGGATTATTGTTAGCCTTGAATCTTGGTGGAGATAAAGAAGCCCCCTTGCTATTCCTTTAATTACCTTGAACCTGGTCGGCCAATCAAGCACACCATCTCTTGTGGCATCTTGCAAGAAAGTGCAAAATTCAAAGCATTAACAACCATCACAAATTCAGTGATTCTAAGAATGTTTCGGGAGACTTGACCATGAGAGCAGAACATACCAAAAAGGAAGGCATCTAAGCTTTTGTTAGGTAAGTATTCATATATCAACAACTTCTCATCTTTGTGAGTGCAGTAACCAAGAAGCCTAACTAAGTTTCTATGCTGCAATTTGGCAATCAGAACCAGTTCATTTCTGAACTCGTCGGCCCCTTGACCAGAACTCTTGCTTAGCCTTTTGACAGCAACTTCATTGCCACCTTGTAACCTCCCCTAAAGAACACATCATTCTTGAATTGAACAAAAGATGGGAAATTTTTTGTATCGATGATGATCAGGTTAAAACTTTTTACCTTGTAAACTTTTCCGAAGCCACCTTTCCCGAGCATGTTGTAGTCCGAGAAATTGTCCGTTGCAGTAACAACATCTTCAAAGCAAATATATGGAAGTTCTATGGTTTCGTTCTCAAGTTCGATAGATTTGGAATTTTTCGAGTGTTGTCGTGCATACTTATTCTTAATTTTCTTGATTCGTCGTTTGCCTGACAGAAATAGCTTTGTATCAATATTGTTTCTTACGAATAACTCATGAATTGCATCCTGAAAAAGGGAAGCAAATATTGCTTTTACCTCTTGACTTGCATATCCACACAAGGCTGACACATGTGAGTATCAGAATACTAGCAATTATTGGGAGTACAATCTTCAATACATTACTCTCCTTGTCAACTGCAAAAAGCCAGAAATTTAGAAGAGAATGATGCTTTCAAAATATATTTTACACTTTTTGCAAGTGTTGTGTTTGTCGTGATCACTGATCAGTACATCATCTTCCTAACCGCATCTAGCCATTTCTGGGAGTACAATCTTCGATACATTACTCTGTTTCTCAACTGCAGAAAGACAAAAATATAATCCAAGAGGATGATGCTTTCAAAATTTGACACGCATTTCTTGCGGCATTGTGTTTGTCGTAATTATTGTGTCATCCCAAACCACATCTAGCATTCAACATAAAAGGGATATGTCACGCCGTACAAAAGCGCACAAGGAAAGATGTATACCTGTTGAACTGGCTATATGGAGGTACAGGTTCTCGCCATCACGAAACTTTCCCGTGTCGACAAGCTCCCCCAACCAAATCAAGCACCTTGACATGTCATCAGACGTGCTGCCATTTTGCAGGTTAGCATAAGCATACGCAGTGCAATCGCAATTACGGCTGCATTCTGCTCTGCATTGGTCGATGCCTCTGTTCCTGACATACACGAACTTATCGGGTATCTTCATACCTCTGAAGGTCAAGAAATTATCGCCACCACCACATTTCAGATCCTCCTTTCTCCGACACCCTCTGGAGAAGTTAACACCATTAGGCTCAAACCCACTGAAGCAGTTGCATTTCGGAACTGTTTCAGTGGCATCACAGTAGCCAAATGGTCCGCAATAGGCATATTGGTCACAACTAGGACTTGGCTGCTCTGTGAAAACCTCCCATGATGACGAGTTGCTGTTCCACGCCAGAAACCTAAACACGCCCGTGTAGTGCAGCACCATTCGCATGCTTGGCGAGTCATCGGAGACGGTGAATGTCATGTATAACTTATCCCCTCTGTAGACAATTCTTAGGGTCATGATGAAGCCAGTGCTACCTTGATACGAGGCAGTGACCAATTCACCATTCCACGCAGATCTGCGCCAATACGGTCTCGTCCCATTCCAGATGACAACCTGGAGGTCCGAACTAGGGTCACCGCCCATGGAGTAGTCGCTGGTGGCTGGGTCATCAGGGCCCCTCCAAGCAACAAGGCGAGTGTAGAGATCATCATTTGCACTCAGTGGTAAAGGCATGCCGGGGAGGATGGTGTCAGTTGGGTGATGGAAGCTCTGCCATAGGTCTGTACCATTGGGCAACTGGATGACCAAGTTTCCGGAGTCGAGCAGTACAGCAGCGGTTCCGGTGGTTCCGGATGTGAAGTTGTTCATGGTTGTCCAAAGAGCGCGGCCTTGGGAGTCAGACAGGACGAGGTCGGAGTTGTTGGTCACGACCAGCTTCCCAGGAGAAGCGTTGGTGATCGGGTTGTCGCGGTTAGCAACCCACACATATGTACGCTCGGGGATGTTGTTGTACCATATGCCGACATATGAGTCTGCAGTTGAGTTCTTTGGGGAGAAGAAGCCGAGAGCAAAGACACCATTGTCCGAGACGAGCTTGCTGCCGGCGGAGAGCGGCTTTGCGGGAGTAAGGCGGTCGTCGGATTTGCAGAGACAAATCAGTGACAGGAGGAGAAAAACTTGGAGGGGAGCCATACCTATTCAGCCTCCTCTCGCATATGCCTCATGCCTGTGCTGTGAAGATCAAATGAAGGGGATTTTTTTTCAGAGGGAGCAGCCAAGAAGATGCTTAGGGATCGATTGCTTGATCGGAGCCTCGGTCTTCTGTGTGGAGGGAAACGCTGCTCTGACTTCTGTGTGGTTTTTGTTGAAAGTAGCTCATCAGTCAATCACATTTGCAGGAGTCTCGGATGACCACACAATGCAAGGTGCAAGAGTGAGTATTATTATTCAGCATTGGCTGCTGGTCTCCGTGTGGAGTTCACACAAAGAAATACTCCCTCCATTCCAAATTACTCGTCGTGGTTTTAGTTCAAACTAAAACCACGACGAGTAATTTGGAACGGAGGTAGTATCTTCTACTACGTAGCAGGCTACAACAATTTCGCTGTGTTGTGTACAGCAGGCAAACTTGCTCTTGGTGGCATACAACTGTACAAGTAGTAGTCTTACTGAAGAACAGAAAAGGGGATAATGGTAGGAAATGGGTTACCTTCAGGTGGAGCTCCGGCGGAGTGGCTCGTGGTGACGGTGGTGGCTGACGCCGACGGCGTAGGGGAGTGTGGCGCACCAACCCGAGCGACTAGTATACCGGCGGTAAGCGTGGCGGGCCCATCGCTGCCGGCGACGGCGCGCGGCCGGAGGGCCAAGGGAAATCAGCGGGGGATGGCCACGACAGCGCGATGGAGTGCCGGACTGGTTCGCCGGGGAGGCACAGGTAAGGCTGAGAAGATAAAGGCGGCGGTGACGTCATTAACTGGCTTAGCCACCGCCGGCGGCAGCAGAAGCAGCGGCCACAGCGGGGGGCAGGATGGGGCGCGACTCGCGTCAACAGTTGCCAGAATGGGCCGGTCCAGCGGGGAACAAAGCCTTCAGAGCTTTTTTTTTCTTCTTCTTCCGTTTTTTTCTTCACATTTTCTGCTTTTGTTTTTCACTTTATTTTGTTTACTTTTGCTTATATTTCGAAATATTCTATCTACATATTATAGAAATCACTTTACATACAGAAATTGAAAAGTGTTGATCATGCATTTAGACAATGTTAAACATGTACTCCCTCTGATGCAAAAAAAAAGTGTTGCACCTTTAGTTTAAATCTGAATTAATGTTGAAGCCACGACACCTTTTTGGATCGGAGGGAGTATAGAAAATGTTTCGGATGTATACAACAAAAATGTATAATTTGTATACCCATGGACGGGCCTGCCATCTCGCTTCCTTTCCCCTTATCATTCTTCTTGTCCTTCTTGACGAGCGCGACGGCCTCGACGACGCGGTTGAGCTTCTTGGTGAGGTACGGGACCATGGTGGCCACGTCCATGGTCCTCGTGACCTTCACCTCATCCTTGCTAGCTTCCAGCATCACACCCTTTACTCCCGGAGAATGAATAAAACACACACAGAGGCGTCAATTTCAACCGAAAAGACAAAATTAGGCTCCGTTTGGTTCATAGGAATACAAAACTTAGGAACCAAGAAGGAAAATGTAGGAACCAAGAAGAAAAAATGTAGGAACCAAAAAGGAAAGTACCAGCATAAATAAGTACAATGGGGGGGGGGGGGGCATGGGCCCCCTGTCCACTCCTTATTATTTTCACATGCTAATAATCATGATATATGATCCAAGATTTTAATGATGCGTTCGGTTCGTAGGTTTCCTGCAGGATTTTCATAGGAACACCGTTCCTTTGGAATTCTTTAGCATTTTGCTTTATTTTGTTTATTACTTTAGCTTATATTTCAAAATATTCTAAATATATCTATTATACAAATCACTTCAGATAGAAATTGAAAAGTGTTGATCGTGCAATTAAAATATATTAAAAATATACTCCCTCCGATCCAAAACAAAATGTCGTGCATTTAGTTCAAATTTGAATTAAAGATGAACTAAAGCCATGATACTTTTTGAATCAGATAGAGTATAGAAAAATGTTTCTGATGTATACAAGAAATGTACAATGCTACACCACAATATGTATATAAAAAATGTTAATCATGTATCTAAATATATATTAAACATGCATAAAAAAATATTCCTTATGTACACAGAAAATGAAAGAATGTATATGAAAAAAGTACATAAAAACAAACATATATAAATATTAATAATGTATTTATAAAAATGTGTTGTGATTAATAAAAATGTGCAATCTGTATAAAAAAGTAGACATAAATAATATATGTTTAAAAAAATATCAATCATGTATTTAGAAAATGTTAAAACATGTATATAACAAATGTTGCTGATTTATACAAAAAATCTACAATATATGTGAAAACATTAGACATAAAAAACACATGTTCTAAAAAATGTTTATCATGTATTTATATAAGTTTGTTTCTGATGTACACAATAAATGTACAATGTGTAAAAATTGGACACCAAAAATACTTAAAAAAATGTTAATCATGTATTTTCCATGGGTTGACCAACTTTTGTTTTTCGCTTTATTTTTATTACTTTTGCTTATATTTCAAAATATTATAAATATATCTATTATAGAAATCAACTTACATACATAATTGAAAAGTGTTGATCATACATTTAGAAAATGTTAAACATGTACTCACCGATCCAAACAAAATGTGTCGCGCCTTTAGTTTAAATTTGAATTAAAGATGAACTAAAGCGATGATACTTTTTTTTAATCGGAGGGAGTATAGAAAAATGTTTCTGATGTACATAAGAAATGTACAATGTGACATCAAAATATGTATATGAAAAAATGTTACTCTACAAAGACTTATATTTAGGATCGGGGGGAGTAAACGTGTATTAAAAAATATTTCTGATGTACATAGAAAATGAACAAATGTGTATGGACAAAAGTAGACATAAAAACATATATGATATAAAAAATGTTAAACATGTATAAAAATGTTTTTGTGCTTTATAAAAATATGCATTCTGTATGGAAAAAAGTAGACATAAATAATATATGTTTAAAAAAATGTCAATCATGTATTTCAGAAATGTTCTTTTTGCATGGTAATACGTGTCTCATTCATATCATAAAGCTCATAGTACAAGTCACATAAACACCGACATGACAAAAATGAAAAGACAACAGAACGTCTCTGAGCTTGACACCAACGCCTGTCACCTG
Organism: Triticum aestivum; assembly: GCF_018294505.1. Lineage (NCBI taxonomy): Eukaryota > Viridiplantae > Streptophyta > Magnoliopsida > Poales > Poaceae > Triticum > Triticum aestivum. The sequence continues at coordinate 755,174,990 of NC_057797.1, read as the reverse complement.
CCTTCGGCACCACCACAATAGCCAGCAAAGGAAAATTTGATGGATCACCGTAAACATGTATATAACAAATGTTGGTGATGTATACAAAAAAATCTACAATACATATGGAAACAACTTATACATAAAAAATACATGTTCTAAAAAATGTTAATCCTATATTTAACTTTTCTAAAACTATATATAATTTTTTTCTGATGTACACAGTAAAAGTACAATGTGCAAAAGGTAGACAAAAAAATTTATGTTTAGAAAATATTAATCATGTATTTGAAAAATGTTATATATGTATTAAAAATTCCTGATATTAAAAAAAGTAGAATGGAATAAAAAATGAAACAAAGAAAAACAATGAAAACCAAAAAAGAAACAAAGAAAACAAAAAAAACCAGTGCAAAAGAATGAAGAAAGTGAAAAAAGAGAAAGCATGAAGAAGCTAGAAAATAGAAGAAAAAACAAAAGGAAACAAAAAAAGAAAAAATGAACAAAACACATCAACGATGAGACTGTACAAACACCGATCGAGAAACATGCTACTAGTCCGACCCATGCATGCTACCATAGCTCCCACGGGCAAGATGTGTGTGGGCAATGGGCGACTGACTTGCCATGGGCTAACCGACTTCTGTCGCTCCGCTCGATGATATCCCATCTCGGGCTAGGGTCTGCCTCTTCTTTGCTCAGTTCCAGCTGCATTATGCAGTTCTGCTATGTTTACGAGGTTAAAAAATAATGTTTGCAATCTATAAAAATATTCATGATTTTAGATATGTTTACGAGTTTAAAAAATGTTCATGATTTTTAAAAATTATTCATGAATTCACGAAAATAAGAGTGATAGTGTATCTCAGTGATGCAGCAAAATGTGGCCATGATCATTGGAGGTTATGATTTTTATTTGTCCCATTGCAATGCACGAGCCACTTTGCTAGTAATAAGAATAAAGGGGCCATTACTTCTGGCGGTACATCTTGAAAATCGCCCATAAAGTTGGTAATAATTACCCACTATGCCACCCGTAAGTGAAAAAAAAGGTTCGTTTTTTCCTTAGTTGCTACACCAGACTTTGGTTTATTATATACGAAACGGCCCTCTAAAGTATAACAAAGGATGAATAGTGCACTGGCCACATCAGCACCCTCCAACCACTTAGACCTAGGTTTGAATCCTTCCTATCCCATTTTTCTTTCCTTTTTTTTCTTTTATCGCCACATTCAAATACCTTTTAGAATAATCATATCTTTTAAACCTTAACTCGAAATCTAACATATTATCCTCAGAAAAATATGTAGATTTCCAATATGTTATTATCTTGCATGTCAACCATTTCTAAACATCTTATTTTTTGCTTAATTTTTCTTTAATCGAGTAGATTCAAATACTTGTTAAAATATTGATATTTGTCAAATCCTAAGTCGAACTTTAGCTTGTTATATATGAAAACTCCTCAGGAAAAATTCCTCAGGAAAAATCATATTTACGAATTCATGAAAATATGCTATTATCTTGCATGTCAATCATCTCTAAAATTAGGTTTAGGATGCAATCTTAATCAATACTACCTTTTTTATATGTGGTATTTTGGAAATGCCTATTATATATGTTCCTACACCATTTAAATCGAGTACATATGATAGTTTGATGCGTTCACAAAAACTATTATTGGCACCGTAGGGGATGTTGATTCCTACTAAAATTACAACAGGTGTATAATCATCCTCTCTATTTTACAACATGTGTTATTTTGCAGCGTTTCCTCCTGATTAAACGCTGCTAAACTAATTATTATATTATAAGTGACCTTCTAATTTAGGAGCAACCTCAAATAAATTCATAATTGGATATGTAAATGAAAATGGTGCATATTACATGTATATAACTTTTTGTAGTCATATGATGGACGACACTACTAGCTAACCACATCTCTTTGTCAAACCCCCCAGACACTTCCGCTGCCCCCCCCCCCTGGAAACTATTATAAAAAATGTCGTGTTTGAAATATCCATAAATTTTAAGGTATTTTTCAACTATTATGTTAATAACTTGTAAGCATACACTATGTTCATACAAATTGGAAGACAGAAAAAATGTGCTTCTAAATTGCATAAATTATAGCAACAATGTTTTAGGGCGTTGTGCACGTTGCAAATAAGTGCTTCTAGCATCCCTTACCAGGGGAAACACTTCTACTCTCACCATCCATATATCTTCTATTCCCTCCGTTCCTAAATATAAGTCTTTTTAGAGATTTCAACAAGTGACTACATACGGAGCAAAATGAGTGAATGTACACTCTAAAATATGTCTACATACATCCGTATGTTGTAGTCTATTTAAAATGTCTAAAAAGACTTATATTTAGGACCGGAGGGAGTATATCTAAATAGCTAGCCCCCACTAACTATTTCTCTCAACATGCAAGCATGCCACATCATCGCATAACATGCATGAGAAAAGGCCCACCCCCACTACCATATGTCTCTCAATATGCAAGCAAGCCACTTCATCAGGACATGCATATGTACTTATAGTTTTAGCCTTTTATATTATTACTTCAAATATTCATGTTTCATACAACGAATCACACTGAAATATGTTGCAAAATATTCCCGCAACAACGTGCGAGCTATCATCTAGTATATATAGGGCCTAATACGTTTTTGAAAACTGCCTTTAACTATTGATAAGATTAATAATATATGAGATTTATAATGTGAAATTATATCATAGGAAGCTCCTTTCATATATGAATTTGACGGTATGCTTTGTGTAACTTGCATGTCACTAGTAATAATGTACGTGTAATGTACGTTTATATTAGGTAGGATAATAGTTGCACATTATATTAGATAAGATATCAATTACTTTTTTCGCGGAAATGGTAGGATATTAATTACAAGGAAGATTTCATGGGATAGCGTTGAGTCAAAACATATTTATAACCGATGGCAGTGGTGGGTAATTAGAGCGTTAAACATGTTTGGTGCTCAACATTGGAGCGATTTGAACCGCTAGATAACATGATTTCACGCTCGAGATGGTTTGGATCTGCCCATTTGGGTCTTTTTATATTGGTATAGATATAGATATATTATTGCTTTAACATGTGGTCAAAATTAGTAAATTCAGGAATAATGCGAGCACTAGGACTTGAACCCTGGTTGACTGGAGATACCATCGTGCTTCTAACCATCCAACCACGGGTTGATTCACGCATGTAGTCATAGTTGAATGATGCTAAATTGGTTATTACATTACGGCAACGTTCTAAACTCCTAAACTCCTAAGCGCTGGAACATTATTTATTATGTTTAGTTTGTTGCTAATAGTGTTTCCGTCTTCTGAATGTTGCTGATATTGAATATATAAACGGTAACATCGTCCCCGCGCTATTAACTTCCTAGTTCCTGCTCTCTTTCACTTCTCTCTCTCTCTCTCTCTCGTCACACTCTCGATCTCCTTTTGTCGTTGCGTCGATGCCGCCGCCGACGCCCCTACCCTGCCGCTACTAACGCCCTACTGAGCCATGTTGCCGGTATCCGGCCCAGCCTGCCAACACCGTGCCTCTGCTCTGGCCGGGCCGTTGAGGCCACCCCTGTCGTCGATGCTCCACAACCTCGACCGCCTCCTCTGCACCGCCGGTGAGATCGATCACTACACACACACACACACCATCCGATGATTAGCTAGGGTTCATTAGTACTCTTAGATTTTTGCACTATGGTTTATTTATTCTCCTATAACGATTATACGTGTTCGTCTAGGTGCTGATTAGAGAAGTAAACCAGGAATTTTACTCCTCTAATCGATTCGCTTTAAGGTTTTTACACCTGATTCATTAGCGTGTGTGCCACCCGCGACAGGAGAATGTGATCACCGTCAAGCAAAGCAAAAACAAAGCAGCTTCTACGCTATGCATGTGGGGTTGGGAAGCAAAAATCATAAATTTGACCTATAAACGAAAAATATTCACAAAGTGAACTGTCTTTGAAAAAATTTCGCTCGGCTGACCCTTTCGTGTAGCGCCCGACATCTAGGCGTCACACTACACTGTGCAGCGCCTGACTGATAGGCGCTACACGCCTGACTAGCGTCGCACTCCGAACTATCTAAAAATTACTAAGTCAATATGCAACGTCTAAAAATTACTGATAGGCGTCACACTGACTGATAGGCGCTACACGTCTGACTAGCGTCTAAGCACTAGGCGTTGCACTACTTGGATTACAACAGCTGCAGCAGCTAGCACTCCCATCATCCTGTAGGTCAAATTTGTGGATTTTGCCGGGTTGGGAGGTACTGTTTCTTGTTTTATCTGCCAGCGATCCGATCCATGACGATGTGTGCAATGCAGGACAGGATGACATCTTTTGACCGGTCGCCGGTTTGTCGCTGACATCGAGTAGCAGGAGTACGAGCCTAGGAGATGTAGACTCCTGCCCTGTTTGTGGGTCAGGGATATGGTGCTGTACACTAGTACAGTGCACAAGAAGATTTTCCGGATGTTCTCCATATAATTTTGGCTGCTGGGTCTCGTTCACAATTGTGCTACTCCGTGTAATTTTCCAACTTGAGTGATGATACTTCCATACATTCGGACGAACAACGCGGACAATGCGGGGACCCCAAAACGACATCCAACCGGCATCCTTCGAAGACAGTCATATGTCCGGACACGTACCTCAGACTGCTGCGGGGAGGGGGTCATCGGTTTGGTGAGACAACATTCATGTCGCCGTTCCGGCATGCCGCCCGTGGGGCCAAAGCAGATTATTTAAGGAGGACAACGAGGGTAAAACCTAGCCTTCCCCATTTCCTCCCTTGTCCCTCCCGTACTCGTCGCCACCGCGTCCCCGTCCGCGCTCCTTTCGCTCTGACCTCACCGGCCACTATCCACCATTGCCCACGAGAAAAACATGCCAAGCTTGAGTCGACTCAGTCCGAGCGGGAGGTGGCGGTCAACCACCGCATTATCCACCTCAGCGACGTGTGATATGAGTGGCTCCGCGTGGACCTTGTCAAAGGAGGAGATTCCAGAGATTCACCCCACTGTCAATGACCACGAGGCTAATGGCTCCGACAAGGGGGTCATCAAAGTTTCATTAGACAACGAGTAGGATTACTGTAGTTCTCTATCGAATATAGTTAGTTTTAATCTTTGCGTGAAGTAATTATGTTTAAATCTACGTTAGTGTTGCCCGGACAAATAAATTGGGGGGGGGGGGGGGGGGCGACCCGCTCCTGTCCGCGAATGCGGTTGGACATATCCGCAAATGTATAGGGGGTCAGATTCACCAATGGATAGGGGAGTTCGAGCTCGAAACCGTGGCGAGCAGAAAATCGGGGAGACGAATGGAGAGCCGTCGAAGTAGCACTTTTCACTTTTCTCTCCTATTCTGGCTACCAGGAAGACAACTGGGGAGCTGCTTGACTTGCCCTTAGTTTCTCCTCCACTAGAGATGCTGCATAACTTGTCAACCTTTCGTTTTTCTCTCATAGGTCATAGGTCATGTGTCGTTTCCTCTTGGTGCAAATACCGGGTTTTTACGAGTCAAATCTCCAAAGAAAATTCACATTGTTTTACTCAGATGCTATTTATCTGTCACGAGGATTTGATTACGGAACAGAAAATTCGGTTACCGCCTTGTAACTATGAATCTCGGCACCCCACAAAAAAAACACATTTAGAGAGCAATATAGCCTGAACTTTCGAATTTGAACAAATTTTGTTCAGATTCAGAATCATTTAAAAAATCGTCTGTTAAACGCTGCTACTTGTAACCGGAAATCTCGGAGCCCCGTGAGATTTTTTTTTCGGATCCGGAATTCAAAACCTTGATGTGTCAGCATTTTCAAATTTGAATTTTGAAAATAGCCTGAGGAGTAGTAGCGGATGGAGGACGCCAGTGCCACCCCCGTCACTGTGAGAGAGCCCGGTCAAAAGTAGTCAAATGGCTCGTCCTGCAAAGCCACCTGTCATCCCCATCCCTCCGATCTCCTTCAAAAATCCAAGCTTTCGCTCCTCCCCTGCCACTGCCAGGCTACCACAGTTGACAGAGAGAGAGAGAGGCCAGGCGAGTCCAGAAGCAAGCGGCGGCCATGGCGGGAGAGGTGAGCAAGGAGGAGGTAGGGAGCGTCCTCATGCAGGCCATGATGGCCGCCAAGAACCCGCGCCCGCAGCGCGACCGCCTCCTGCATCTCCGGCGCCGCCCGCAGCGCCTGCAGGCCGCCCTCGACGAGGACAAGCTCGGGGACCTCGCCGCGGACCTCTTCAAGGTCTACTACATCGGCATGGAGGCCGGCGCGCGCATGCTCAGCATCTGCCTCGAGCTAGCCGTCAAGAACGGCGGCCGCTTCGCCATGAACCCCGCCTTCGCCCGCATGCCCGACGAGCAGCTCCACCACGCGCTGCTCGCGCAGCGCCTCCCGGCCCGCCCCACCACCCAGCCCGAGGCCTTGGCCCGCGTCGAGGCCGCGCTCTTCGCCGTGAAGCTGCCCGAGGAGTACCACATCCCGCGCTGCATCGAGTACCTCGTCGGCTCCCGCCCCCCGCACCCCGGCGGCAAGCACGACACCTCCTCGCCGGACGGCAAGCCCCGTCAGACCACGGCCATCGACCAGGGCAAGGCGCTCGACTTCCTGGACCGCGGGTGCACCATCCTGAGCCTCGCCGTCAAGCACGTCGACCTCGCCGTCGCCGTCCTCTCCCGCTTCCTCGACCGCAAGGAGCTCGCCAGCCTCGCTGAGTTCACCGACAAGGTCGCCTACATCTCCGAGGTCTGTCCAAAGCCCCAAACTTTCCTCTTCTCTTCCTCCTCCCTTGGCTTGAGTGCCGATGATTCCATCAATCTGACTGTACAATTCATCTTGTTGCAGGACGGGCCATATCCATCAACAGATTAGGCAGCTCACTACTTCACCCGATCGATCGAGCATGTCGACAAGCAATTCAAGGGGGTGGGATCCCTTGAATTGTTGATCAAAGCCATGCTCCTCCTATCAGTCTTTTTTTTATCTAGGATGATGATCTGTAGCTACTTTATTATTCAGCACTTCTGCTTCGGTACACCCTCCCCTCTCACCCCCAAAACACGTGAACGGCCCAGATTAATCGATACCTCTTCATAAGTAAGGGCACGATGGTCATATATTAGAAATCATTTATCTGCTGTATACGATGTATAGTGAGCTGGGCCGGCCCATCTTTCCGTTCTTTTTTTTTTCCGATTTTAAATCGCGAAAAAATATGAGGCTGAGAGGAATCGAACCAGGTTCTACTTGTACAAAATTCAACGTGATAACCAACCGACAACTTGAGCACTTGTGTTTAGGTAGTTCTGTCTTGTCCTTTTCTTCCTTGCTCTTTCCTGTTTCTGATTTCCTTTTTTTCTTAGTTTTTCAAACATTTTTTTCGGTTTTCATTTCCCTTTTTTTCTTTTTAGTTTTATTTTCCTTTTTGTTTTACTTTTTTTTGAATGTGCAAACTTTTTCAGTTTCCTTTAGAAAAAACCAATGAACCTTTTTTTAATATTGATGAATCTTTCTCGAGATGAATGATTTCTTTTTTAGAGTAGATGATTTTTAAGATGCATGATTTCTTTTTCCGAGCATGATTCAAGATGACTCTTTATTCATTTCCTGCAAAAGTTGAGTAGAGATTTCTTTTTTTCTAAATTGATGAATCTTTATTCAAGATGAATGATTTCTCAAGATGAATAAAGTTTTTTTTTTTCTAAATTGATGAATCCTTCTAGCAACCGAACACCCTTCATTGAACATGGTCTAGTTTTGGATATTCTTGAAATGACCCCAACTTTTGCAGGAAGGTGGGCATTGCCCATGGTAGGCACCAGTGATAGGTTTGAATGATTTCTGACACCGCATGCAACTTGCGACATGCCCGATCATTTATCGGTCTTTTTTCATCGGAAAAACTCCAGAAAATGCAGAACTTGTTGAAAATCCAAACAACTTGGCATGGTGTCTTGAATTGGTCATACAAGGCCATGAAAAAATTGGGGCCATTTCAAGGATGTGAAGAAAACAACGTGCTCTCAAGTTGGACCTTCTTGAAACCACAACTTGAGATCTGAAATGGCCCTTTCATTGAACATGGTCTAGTTTTGGACATTCCTGAAATAACCACAACTTTTTTAAGTAGGTGAGCATGTCCATGGTAGACATCCATGTCAAGTTTGAATGATTTATGACATCGTATACAAGTCGCGACACGTCCGACCATTTATCGACCTTTTTTGGCTGAGAAAACTCCAGAAAACGCAAAATTCATCAAAAAAACAAAAAAAAAGTTGGCATGGTGCATTTAGTTGGCCATACAAGGTCATATAAAAAATTGGGGCAATTTCATGGATGTCGAAACACAACGTGCTCCCAGGCGGAGCTTTCTGACCTACCTGAATACACTCATTTGAACATGGTCTATTTTTAGATATCCTTCAAATGACCACAACTTTTCCAAGAAGTTGAGCATGCACATGGTAGGCATCTATGTCAAGTTTGAACTATTTTCGACAGTGTATGCAAGTTGCCACATGTCCGAGCATTTATTTTCTTTTTTTTACCGAGAAAACTCTAGAAAATGCAAAAATTATTGAAAACCAAAACAACTTGCCATGGTGTCTTGAATTGGCCATACAAGGCCATGGGAATAATTGGGGCCATTTAATGGATGTCTATTTTTGGATACGCTTGCAATAACCCAACTTTTGCAAGCAGGTGGGCCTACCCATGGTAGGAATCCATGCCAAGTTTGAACGATTTTCGACACCGTATGCAAGTTGCGACACGTTCGGCAATTCATCAGCCTTTTTTGACAAAGAAAGCTTCAGAAAATGTAAAATTTGTAGAAAACCAAAAAACCTTGGCATGGTGCCCTGAATTGTTGCCAGTGAAAAAAATTAGGTCATTGGACGGATGTCGAGAAAAAACATGCTCCCAAACGGAGCCTTCTGACCTACCCCGACACCCTACGTTGAACATGGTGATTTTTCTACACGAATACAAAAAAATCGAGCAAATTGAAAAAAATTGTTACAAATTTTTATTCGTAGTTTTCTTGAAATTCCAAATTTAATAGTGACTTTCCTAAAATGTTAAAAGAAAAATGTTCGGGTTCAAAATTTTGTTAGCTCTTTGTAAAAATGTTTGTGTTTTGACATTATGAGCAATTTGAAAATACAAAAACATTCCAAGGAATTCATAAAATGTTCGCATTTTGAAATAATTGTTCATAGTTTCAGAAAATGTCCATGTTTTCAGTTTTGTTCCTCTTACAAGAAAATGTTCGTATTTTTTTTTTGTAGTTTCAAGAAATGTTCTCACTTTCAATTGTGCTCTTATTTTTCTAAAACAAAGTTTGAGGGTCTGAAACGTTGTTCACAAAAGGTTTGTGTTTAAAAAAATATGTTCACAGATTTTGAAAATGTTTGGGTTTAAAAAAAATTACTTTGTGAAACAGAAATTCACATACGAAATTTCAAAAAAATAGATCGTTTTGGACCAGTGATGTTATGCACTCGCAGGAGCTTGTGTGTTAGATCCGCGCACCCATTTATGTATTTGTGAATTGGTGTTAAAGTGTTGCCGCTTTCACTAATTCTTTTAGGCGTGGCAGTCTGTAGCACTTGAGTTAGGCAGCCGAAGTGGCTAGCAGCGGTTGGAATTATATGGTTGGTCGTGAGTTTGATACCCATATAGGTCGTAATTTTTGTTGATTTTCCAGCGCAAATTGGCCGGCCCAGGTTAGCTGTGCCTGTGCCGTATTCCAGCGTAGAGGAGGTCCTCCTACGTACAAACCTGGATACGATTTGTCAAAAGTCTAAATTACCCTTTATACGCTTTGTGAGGGGGGGTGTACCGAAGCATTCCTCTATTATTCAGACTTATGGATTCAGTTCAGTTTGGTCAGATTAATGATCTGCAGCTATGCTAATTACTATCTGTGCTCAATCAATTTCTAGATGACTGTGGCTATCTTTCTGGATCACTTCATCAGTTAGGGGTAATGTGATAGTGTAATTTCCGTCTGCGTCTTATCTGTGGGACAATCGAATCGAATGCCAAATTTGGGATTTTGGACCTGCTACTATGTTTTTAATCATGTTCTGTCATGTCATTTATATCGATCCTAGTTTGGCAATTGACGTGCATTCCCCAGTTTGTATTTTGTTCTAGCTGTGATGGTGGATTTGTGGTCAGCAAGCACCTCATGCAGCAGAATCACTCATCCAAGCCATGCATGCTCCTCGATCTTATCAGTCGTCTACTTCATCTATGATCTCTAGCTACTTTATCATGCAGCAGAATTATGATTTCAGTTCAAGTTGGGTCTGTCAGATTAATCTGTATGCCGCTATGCTACTACAACTATCTGTCTCTGTCTTTAATTAATTCGTGGACAGCCGGTGCCGGTGGCAATCTATCTTAGCTTCATCAATCAATTAGTGGTAATCTGAGGGAACGATCAATCGATACTGCAGGAGCTTCATCTAGATGATACTTTGGCGCATTGTCATATATGGCTGCATCTTATTCGTGTAGTGTACCATCGCATGACCAAATTGGGATTTTGGACGTGCTGTTAGTATGTGTTTCAATCATGTTCTGTGATTATGCTATTTTTTTCTATTTGGTTCCTAGCTTGGATCACATCCCCAGGTTGTGAATTGTTAGAGTTGTGTCGAATATTATTGTACAAGTTAGGTTACAATTGGACTTGGTTTAGAACTGTGTGTAGACATGATAGGAGTCGTGTCCAAGTAGGACACTTGTATCCTAGGCCTCTCATATATATCGGTGATAGACACACGATGTAACCTATGCCAACATAATAGCACGGGCACGCGGGGGGAGCCGGCGGCGTGTGCCGGCGCCCGAACGGCCGGGGTGCGGTATTGTGACGGTGTCATGGGGAGGAGCGCCCATAGTCATGCCCCGGGGATATAGCCATGATGGTGAACCTCGTTAACAAATCTCGGTGTCATGCTGGTGTGATTGCTTGGTCCTTGGTAGATCGACAGAGTGCCTCGAATTTATTCTAACATGTTTGCTTCTGCATGGAGTAACAGGATTCTAGTGTGTTTGGTAATCTGCCAAGCCACATGCTGGTTATCTGGGAATGGATGCATAGTGTGTGTGCTGTCCCTACTGTTAGATGTGTATAGCCCTTTTCGGTTTATCCCCATTGTATAAGGGGTCTTTTGCACTTTACCACACATGTACATGTATTGGCCTCTGGCCCTCTTGAGAATACAGTTGCCATTCATTCAACATGGTATCAGATGCCAGGCTAGCTCCTCTCTCCCGCACGATGCAACTCCGTGCGCCTCGTTCCTAGCCTGCTCCTCTCCGGCCGTCCGACTGGTGTCTCTCCGTCCGGCCGCTGTCCTGTCTCCGTGCTCCACCTCGTCCGGCCGCTGTCCCGTCTCGCCGCCCTGTCCGAGCGCCATTTCGCTCGCCCGTTGCTCCCAGCCGGCTGCTGCTTTGTGCTGCCCGTGGGCTGCTCTGCTGGCTCTTCTCCAGCGCCAAGGACAGGTGCTGCGGGGCTGCTGGCTCTCGATTCGGTTTGGATCGAGCCCCCCTTGCATCTCCACTGCTCCTTAGCGTTGCTCTGTCTCTCTCAATCCAGACTCGGGGGTTTTGGTTCGAGTGGGTGAGCCTCATCCCCGATCCAGATCCGTTGACTGCAAAAAAGCGACATATCTCAGTATGTCCTCTTCGGGCTATGTGGCTGTTCCTCGCTGCTCGGTGATCTTTGATGGCACCAACTATGCTGAGTTTGTGGGCTTCATGCGTATCCATATGTGTAGTCTTCTGCTGTGGGGCGTGCTCTCTGGCGAGGTAGCTTGTCCGCCCTGTCCCGTTGCTCCAGTGGCTCCTGTTCCACCGGTTCCACCGGTGCTTGCTGCTGATGCTTCTCAGACTGATCGTGATGCAGCCAAGGCCCTTGATGACGCTGCAGTTGATGCTTATGATCAGCAGGTATCTGCATATTCTGATGCTCTTTCTATCTATCGGGATGATCTGTCTGCTTACACTCAGTGGTGCAATGATGATGCTCGAGCTGCTGCCGTTCTCACTGCGAGTGTCCTTCCTCAGTTTGCTTCCGAGTTCATGGGCCTCGGTACTATTGCAGCGATGTGGTCCTACCTCTGTCAGCGCTATCAGCCCTCTGGCGATGCCCTATACCTCTTTGTGGTGCGTCAGGAGCATGCTCTCCAGCAGGGTGATTCGTCTGTTGATGAGTTCTACTCACAGTGTTCTGCCATCTGGCGTCAGCTTGACTCACCGAGGACAGTTGTTTGTGGAACCTGCCGTTGCTGTCAGACTACGCGGTCTGACTTGGAGTTTCAGCAGGTCCATGAGTTTCTATCTCGTCTCCGCTCTAAGTTTGAGCCCAGACATGCTCACTTGCTTGCTCGTGGTCGTGTTCCTATCTCGGAGGTGCTTGCCGAGCTTCGTGCCGAGGAGACCCGCCTTCGCTCTGCCGGTTTGCTGGTGGTCCCGTCTGTATTGGCTGCTCGGGCTCCAGTGTCGTCCGCTCGGCTCACTGCTCCCCCGCTCCTACCCACGCCTTCAGGGGGGGTGGGTCGCCCTGCTTATGCTGAGAAGGGCCGGTCACGACGTGACACCTTCTGTGGCTACTGCTCTCGGCTAGGTCATCCCAAGTCTGATTGCCGTGAGAAGAAGCGAGACCAGAGGCGCTCCTCTTCCAGTGGGACTCCTGGATCTTCCTCGACTCCGTCACTCACCGACCAGGACATTGTGAGGCTCAAGCGTCTCTTGGCTTCCTCAGGCTCTTCGTCGACTGGTTCCGCTGCTGCTGTAACTGCATCCACCTCTCCATCACCGCAGGCATCTACTCCGTCAAGTACATCTTGTTGGAAATATGCCCTAGAGGCAATAATAAATTAGTTATTATTATATATTTCATTGTTCATGATAATCGTTTATTATCCATGCTAGAATTGTATTGATAGGAAACTCAGATACATGTGTGGATAAATAGACAACACCATGTCCCTAGTAAGCCTCTAGTTGACTAGCTCGTTGATCAATAGATGGTTACGATTTCCTGACCATGGACATTGGATGCCGTTGATAATGGGATCACATCATTAGGAGAATGATGTGATGGACAAGACCCAATCCTAAGCCTAGCGCAAAGATCGTGTAGTTCGTATGCTAAAGCTTTTCTAATGTCAAGTATCATTTCCTTAGACCATGAGATTGTGCAACTCCCGGACACTGTAGGAGTGCTTTGGGTGTGCCAAACGTCACAACATAACTGGGTGGCTATAAAGGTACACTACAGGTATCTCCGAAAGTGTCTGTTGGGTTGGCATGAATCGAGACTAGGATTTGTCACTCCGTGTAAACGGAGAGGTATCTCTGGGCCCACTCGGTAGGACATCATCATAATGTGCACAATGTGACCAAGGAGTTGATCATGGGATGATGTGTTACGGAACGAGTAAAGAGACTTGCCGGTAACGAGATTGAATAAGGTATCGGGATACTGACGATCGAATCTCGGGCAAGTATCGTACCGATAGACAAAGGGAATTGAATACGAGATTGATTGAATCCTCGACATCGTGGTTCATCCGATGAGATCATCGTGGAACATGTAGGAGCCAACATGGGTATCTAGATCCCGCTGTTGGTTATTGGCCGGAGAGTTGTCTCGGTCATGTCTGCATGGTTCCCGAACCCGTAGGGTCTACACACTTAAGGTTCGATGACGCTAGGGTTATTAGGAAGACTTGTATGTGATTACCGAATGTTGTTCGGAGTCCCGGATGAGATCCCGGACGTCACGAGGAGTTCCGGAATGGTTCGAAGGTAAAGATTTATATATGGAAAGTTGTTGTTCGGGTTTCGGGAAAAGTTCGGTTTTTTCCGATATTGTACCGGGAAGCTTCCGGAAGGTTCCGGAGGATTCCGGAGGGGTCCGGAGGTCCGGAAATAGTTCCACCACGTCCAATACAGCAGCATGGTCTTTAGGGGGGGGGGGGCTAACCTTAATGGGCCAAGGGCACCAGCCCCCCAAGGCCCATGCGCATGGGAGAGGGGAAACCCTAAGGGGGAGGGCCTCCACTTGACTTGGGAGGCACTCCTCCCCCCCTTGGCCGCCGCCCCAACCCTAGATGGGATCTAGGGGGCCGCCCTCCCTCTCCCCCACCTATAAATAGTGGAGGGGTGGGAGGGCAGCCACACCCTTGAACCTGGCGCAGCCCTCCCTCCTCCTACCTTCTCCTCCTCCTCCGTGGTGCTTGGCGAAGCCCTGCCGGAGAATCACAAGCTCCTCCACCACCACGCCGTCGTGCTGTTGGACTTCTTCCTCAACCTCTCCCTCCTCCTTGCTGGATCAAGGCGTGGGAGACGTCTCCGTTCCGTACGTGTGTTGAACGCGGAGGCGCCGTCCGTTCGGCGCTAGGATCATCGGTGATTTGGATCACGACGAGTACGACTCCATCAACCCCGCTCACTTGAACGCTTCCGCTTAGCGATCTACAAGGGTATATAGATGCACTCTCCTTCCACTCTTTGCTAGATTACTCCATAGATTGATCTTGGTGATGCGTAGAAAATTTTGAATTTCTGGTACGATCCCCAACAGTGGCATCATGAGTTAGGTCTATGCGTAGTTTCTATGCACGAGTAGAACACAAAGCAGTTGTGGGCGTCGATATTGTCAATTTACTTGCCGTTACTAGTCTTATCTTGATTCGGCGGCATCGTGGGATGAAGCGGCCCGGACCGACCTTACACGTACTCTTACGTGAGACTGGTTCCACCGACTGACATGCACTAGTTGCATGTGGCTAGCGGGTGTCTGTCTCTCCCACTTTAGTCGGATCGGATTCGATGAAAAGGGTCCTTATGAAGGGTAAATAGAAATTGGCATATCACGTTGTGGTTTTCGCGTAGGTAAGAAACGTTCTTGCTAGAAACCTATAGCAGCCACGTAAAAACTTGCAACAACAATTAGAGGACGTCTAACTTGTTTTTGCAGCATATGTCTTATGATGTGATATGGCCAAAAGGATGTGATGAATGATATATGTGATGTATGAGATTGATCATGTTCTTGTAATAGGAATCACGACTTGCATGTCGATGAGTATGACAACCGACAGGAGCCATAGGAGTTGTCTTAATTTATTTATGACCTGCGTGTCAACATAAACGTCATGTAATTACTTTACTTTATTGCTAAAGCGTTAGCCATAGTAGTAGAAGTAATAGATGACGAGACAACTTCAAGAAGACACAATGATGGAGATCATGATGATGGAGATCATGGTGTCATGCCGGTGACAACGATGATCATGGAGCCCCGAAGATGGAGATCAAAAGGAGCAAAATGATATTGCCATATCATGTCACTATTTGATTGCATGTGATGTTTATCATGTTTTACATCTTATTTGCTTAGAACGACGGTAGCTTAAATAAGATGATCCCTCGCAATAATTTCAAGAAAGTGTTCCCCCTAACTGTGCACCGTTGCGAAGGTTCGTCATTTCGAAGCACCACGTGATGATCGGGTGTGATAGATTCTAACATTCGAATACAATGAGTGTAAGCCAGATTTACACACGCAATACACTTAGGTTGACTTGACGAGCCTAGCATGTACAAACATGGCCTCGGAACACGGAAGACCGAAAGGTCGAACATGAGTCGTATAGAAGATACGATCAACATGAGATGTTCACCGTTGATGACTAGTCCGTCTCACGTGATGATTGGACACGGCCTAGTCGATTCGGATCATGTTTCACTTAGATGACTCGAGGGATGTCTATCTGAGTGGGAGTTCATTAAATAATTTGATTAGATGAACTCAATTATCATGAACATAGTCTAAATTGTCTTTGCAAATATATTGTAGATAAATAGCTCACGTTGTAGCTCCCTGTTTCAATACGTTCCTAGAGAAAGATTAAGTTGAAAGATATTGTAAGCAATGATGCGTACTAGGTCCGTAGTCCGAGGAGTGTCCTCACTGCTACACAGAAGGCTTACGTCTTTGATACACCGCTCGATGTGCAAACCCCTACAACGTCGTCTGTGGATGTTGTGAACACCTGCCAGACACATCCTGATGGCTACTTGATAGTTTAGTGCACCATACTTTACGGCTTAGAATTGGGATTCCAATGACGTTTTGAACGCCATAGAACATATGAGATGTTCCAAGAGCTGAAATTGGGATTTCAGGCTCATGACCGTGTTGAGAGGTGTGAGACCTCTGACAAGTTCTTTTGCCAACAAGATGGAGGAGAATAGCTCAGCTAGTGAGCATGTGCTCAGAATGTCTGGGTGCTACAATCACTTAAATCAAGTGGGAGTTAAACTTCCAGATAAGATAGTGATTGATAGAGTTCTCTAGCCACTATCACTAAGCTACTAGATCTTCGTGATGAACTATGACATGCAAGGGATGGAGTTGATCCCGGAGCTGTTCGCGGTGCTTAAGACCGCAAAAGGTAGAAATCAAGAAGGAGCATCAAGTGTTGATGGTTTAACAAGACCACTGGTTTCAAGAAGGGCAAGGGCTAGAAGGGAAACTTCATGGATGGCAAACCAGTTGCCGCTCCAGTGAAGGAACCCAAGGTTGAACCCAAACCCGAGACTAAGTGCTTCTATTGTAAGGGGAACGGTCACTGGTAGCGGAATTACCCCAAATGCATGGTAGATAAGAAGGCTGGCAACTTCAACAAAGTATATACGTGTTATTAATGTGTACCTCACTAGTACTCCTGGTAGCACCTGGGTATTGGATACCGGTTCAGTTACTATTATTGGTGACTTGAAGCAAAAGCTACGGACTAAACGGAGACTGGCTAAGGGCGAGGTGACGATGTGTGTTGGAAGTGTTTCCAAAGTTGATGAGATCACCATTGCACGCTCCATCTGCCTTCGGGATTAGTATTGAACCTAGATAAATGTTATCAGGTGTCTACGTTGAGCATGAATATGATTTGATCATGTTCATTGCAATACGGTCATTCATTTAAGTTAGAGAATAATGGTTATTCTGTTTACATGAATGATACCTTTCATGGTCATGCACCCTATGTGAATGGTTCATTGAATCTCGGTCGTGGTGATACACATGTTCACGCCAAAGGATGTAGAGTTAATAATGATAGTACCACTTTCTTGTGGCACTGCCGCTTAGGTCATATTAGCGTAAGATGCATGAAGAAACTCCATGTCGATGGATGTTTGGAGTCACTTGATTTTGAATCACTTGACACATGCGAGCCATGCCTCATGGGCAGGATGACTAAGACCCCGTTTTCAGGTACAATGAAACGGGCAAGTGACTTGTTGGAAATCATGCATGCTGATGCGTGTGATCCAATGAGAATTGAAGCATGCGGTGGATATCGCTATTTTCTCATCTTCACTGACGATTTGGGTAGATATAGGTATATCTACCTAATGAAGCACAAGTCTGAAACGTTTGAAGAGTTCAAGCGATTTCAGAGTGAAGTTAAGAATCATCATAACAAAGAAGATCATGTTCCTATGATCTGATCAAAAGGGGATTTTCTGAGTTATGAGTTTGGCAATCACTTAAGACATTGTGGAATTGTTTCGCAGTTGAAGCCACCTGGAACACCACAAGGTAATGGTGTGTCCGGACGTCGTAATCGAACCTTATGAGATATGGTGCGATCTATGATGTCTCTTACCGATCTACCGCTATTATTTTGAGGTTATGCATTAGAGACAGGTGCATTCACTTTAGATAGGACACCATATAAGTCCGTTGAGACAACGTCGTATGAACATTGGTTTGGCAAGAAACCAAAGTTGTTGTTTCTTAATGTTTGGGGATGCGATGCTTAGGGCATCAGCCGGAGAAGCTCGAACCCAAAAGCGGACAAACACATCTTCATAGGATACCCAAAGGTGACAAGTTGGGTATACCTTCTATCTCAGATCCGAGGGCAAATTGTTTGTCGCTAAGAACGGGTCCTTTCTCGAGAAGGAGTTTCTCTCGAAAGAATTGAATGGGAGGAAGATACAACCTGATGAGGTTGTCGAACCTTTACTTCAACCAGAGAGTGATGCAACACAGAAGGATGTTTTCTGTGGAGCCTACGTTTGTTGAATAGGAAGTTAATGATAGTGATCATGAAGCTTCGGATCAAGTTGCTATCGAACCTCATAGGTCGACAAGGATATGTACTACTCCTGAGTGGTACGGTAATCCTGTCTTAGATATCATGTTGTTAGACAACAACGAACCTACGAGCTATGGAGAAGCGATGGTGGGCCCGTATTCCAACAAATGGTTAGAAGCCATGAAATCCGAGATAGGATCCATGTATCAGAACAAAGTATGGACTTTGGTGGAGTTGCCCGATGATCGGTGAGCCATTGAGATAAATGGGTCTTTAAGAAGAAGACGGACGTGGGCGGTAATGTTACCGTCTATGAAGCTCGACTTGTGGGAAAGAAACTTTTCACAAGTTCAAGGAGTTGACTACGATGAGAATTTCTCACTCGTAGTGATGCTTAAGTCCGTCAGAATCATGTTAGCATTAGCTGTATTTTTCGATTATGAAATCTTACAGATGGATGTCAAAACAAGTTTTCTTACCAGTTTTCGTAAGAAAAGTTGTATGTGATACAATAAAAGGTTTTGTCGATCCTAAGGATGCTAAAAGGTATGCTGGCTCCAGCAATCCTTCTATGGACTAGAGCAAGCATCTCGGAATCGGAATATATGTTTTGATGGAGTGATCAAAGCTTTTAGGTTTATACAATGTTTGCTAGAAACTTGTATTTACAAGAAAGTGAGTGGGAGCACTACAACATTTCTGATAAGTATATGTGGATGACATATTGCTGATTCGAAATAATGTAGAATTTCTGGAAAGCATAAACGGTTGTTTGAAGAGTGTTTTTCAAAGGCAGACCTGGATAAAGATGCTTACAAATTGGGCATCAAGATCTATAGAGATAGATCAAAACGCCTGATGATACTTTCAAAGAATGCACACTTTGACATGTTTTTGAAGGAGTTCAAAATAGATCAGTCAAAAAAAGGGGTTCTTACCTGAGTTGTAAGGTGTGAAGTTGAGTAAGACTCAAAGCTTGACCACGGCAGAAGAAAGAGGAAGGAGGAAGGTCGTCCCCTATGCTCTTGTCATAGGCTCTATACGGTATGCCATGCTGAGTACCGCACCTGATGTGTGCCTTGCCACATGTCTGGCAAGAGGGTGCAAAGGTGATCTAGGACTGGATCACCAGATAGCGGTCAAAATTATCCTTAGAAGAATAAGGAAATGTTTCTCAGTTATGGAGGTGATAAAGAGTTCGACGTAAAGAGTTACATCGATGTAAGCTTAACACCTATCCGGATAGCTCTGAGTAGAGATACCGGATACGTATAATGGAGCAACAATTTGGAATAGCTCCAAGTGGAACGTGGTAGCAGCATCTATGATATAAAGTTTTGCGAAATACATAGGGATCCGAATATGGCAAGACCTGTTGACTACAACCTCTCTCACAAGCATAACATGATCAAACCCATAACTGATTGAGTATTAATCACATAGTGATGTGAACTAGATTAGTGACTCTAGTAAACTCTTTGGATGTTGGTCACATGGCAATGTGACATGTGAGTGTTAATCACAGGGCGATGTGAACTAGATTATTGACTCTAGTGCAAGTGGGAGACTATTGGAAATATGCCCCAGAGGCAATAATAAATTAGTTATTATTATATATTTCATTGTTCATGATAATCATTTATTATCCATGCTAGAATTGTATTGATAGGAAACTCAGATACATGTGTGGATAAATAGACAACACCATGTCCCTAGTAAGCCTCTAGTTGACTAGCTCGTCGATCAATAGATGGTTACGGTTTCCTGACCATGGACATTCGATGTCGTTGATAACGGGATCACATCATTAGGAGAATGATGTGATGGACAAGACCCAATCCTAAGCCTAGCGCAAAGATCGTGTAGTTCATATGCTAAAGCTTTTCTAATGTCAAGTATCATTTCCTTAGACCATGAGATTGTGCAACTCCCGAACACCGTAGGAGTGCTTTGGGTGTGCCAAACGTCACAACGTAACTGGGTGGCTATAAAGGTACACTACAGGTATCTCCGAAAGTGTCTGTTGGGTTGGCACGAATCGAGACTGGGATTTGTCACTCCGTGTAAATGGAGAGGTATCTCTGGGCCCACTCGGTAGGACATCATCATAATGTGCACAATGTGACCAAGGAGTTGATCATGGGATGATGTGTTACGGAACGAGTAAAGAGACTTGCCGGTAACGAGATTGAACAAGGTATCGGGATACCGACGATCGAATCTCGGGCAAGTATCGTACCGATAGACAAAGGGAATTGAATACGGGATTGATTGAATCCTCGACATCGTGGTTCATCTGATGAGATCATCGTGGAACATGTGGAAGCCAACATGGGTATCCAGATCCCGCTGTTGGTTATTGGCCGGAGAGTTGTCTCGGTCATGTCTGCATGGTTCCCGAACCCGTAGGGTCTACACACTTAAGGTTCGATGACGCTAGGGTTATTAGGAAGACTTGTATGTGATTACTGAATGTTGTTCGGAGTCCCGGATGAGATCCCGGACGTCACGAGGAGTTCCGGAATGGTTCGGAGGTAAAGATTTATATATGGAAAGTTGTTGTTCGGGTTCCGGGAAAAGTTCGGTTTTTTCCGGTATTGTACCGGGAAGCTTCCGGAAGGTTCCGGAGGGGTCCGGAGGTCCGGAAATAGTTCCACCACGTCCAATACAGCAGAATGGGCTTTAGGGGGGCGCCCTAACCTTAATGGGCCAAGGGCACCAGCCCCCCCAAGGCCCATGCGCATGGGAGAGGGGAAACCCTAAGGGGGAGGGCCTCCACTTGACTTGGGAGGCACTCCTCCCCCCCTTGGCCGCCGCCCCAACCCTAGATGGGATCTAGGGGGGCCGGCCCCCCTTTCCCCCCACCTATAAATAGTGGAGGGGTGGGAGGGTGGCCACACCCTTGAACCTGGCGCAGCCCTCCCTCCTCCTACCTCCTCCTCCTCCTCCATGGTGCTTGGCGAAGCCCTGCCGGAGAATCACAAGCTCCTCCACCACCACGCCGTCGTGCTATTGGACTTCTTTCTCAACCTCTCCCTCCTCCTTGCTAGATCAAGGCGTGGGAGACGTCTCCGTTCTGTACGTGTGTTGAACGCGGAGGTGCCGTCCGTTCGGCGCTAGGATCATCAGTGATTTGGATCACGACAAGTACGACTCCATCAACCCCGTTCACTTGAACGCTTCCGCTTAGTGATCTACAAGGGTATATAGATGCACTCTCCTTCCCCTCGTTGCTAGATTACTCCATAGATTGATCTTGGTGATGCGTAGAAAATTTTGAATTTCTGCTACGATCCCCAACACATCTTCGTGGGTTCTGGATTCTGGAGCCTCCTTTCATATGTCTTCTGATTCTTCTGTGCTGTCTTCCCTTCAACCTCTTGATTCGCCTGTTAATGTTTCTTACTGCCGATGGCACACCTCTTCCTGTTACTAGTCGTGGTCTTCTTTCCACTCCATCTTTCTCTGTTCCTAGTGTTTCACATGTTCCTCGCCTTACCATGAATCTTTTTTCCGCTGCCCAACTTACTGATTCTGATTGTCGTGTCATTCTTCATACCGACTCTTGCTCCATTCAGGATCGTCGCACCAAGACTTTGGTTGGTGCTGGCCCCTGGCGCAGTGAGTCCGAGGGCCTTTGGGAGGTTGACTGGCTTTGTGTTCCTTCCACTGCCACTACTTCTGCCAGCTCCCATGCTCTTGCTGCCTCTTCGTCTGCGTCCTTCCAGCAGTGGCATCATCGCCTTGGTCACATCTGTGGCTCTCACTTGTCTTCTTTAGTTCGTCGGGGCCTCTTAGGGTCTATATCTGGAGATGTCTCCTTACATTGTAATGGTTGCAGACTTGGCAAACAGACTCAGTTACCTTACCCTACTAGTGAGTCTGTATCTCAGCGTCCTTTTGACTTAGTTCATTCTGATGTCTGGGGTCCTGCTCCCTTTGATTCAAAGGGTGGTCATCGCTACTATGTTTTTTTTATTGATGATTTCTCTCGCTACACTTGGCTCTACTTCATGAAATCTCGTAGCGAGGTTCTCCCTATATACAAACGTTTTGCTGCCATGGTTCGCACCCAGTTTGCCACGCCCATTCGCATTTTTCGTGCTGACTCCGCTGGAGAGTATATCTCTCAGCTGTTGCGTGGTTTTCTCGCGGAACAATGTACTCTTGCCCAGTTCTCATGTCCTGGCGCTCATGCTCAAAATGGTGTCGCCGAACGAAAGCATCGTCATTTGCTTGAGACGGCTCGTGCGCTGATGATTGCTGCTTCCCTTCCACCCCATTTTTAGGCTGAGGCTGTTTCCGCATCCACCTATCTTATCAATATTTAGCCATCGACTGCTCTGCAAGGTGGTATTCCTCTGGAGTGTCTCACTGACCGCTCTCCCGACTACTCAGCTCTTCGTATGTTTGGATGTGTGTGCTATGTTCTTCTTGCCCCCCGAGAACGCACCAAACTGACTGCTCAGTTGGTTGAGTGTGTTTTCCTTGGCTACAGTGACGAGCACAAGGGCTATCGATGTTGGGATCCAGTGGGCCGTCGCTTGCGCATCTCGCGTGAAGTGACATTTGATGAGTCTCGTTCTTACTACCCACGTCCTTCTTCCTCGAGTTTCTCTGTGGACGACCTTTCTTTCCTTCTTCTTCCCAATACACCCTGCTATGTGCCTCATGTGTCACCTCCTCCTCTGGCACCTCTCATTCCTTCTCACTCACCACCGACACCATCCTCTCCATCCTCCTCCTCCACCTCTCTGCCATCATCTCTCGTCCGTCGCCCTCTCTCACCGTTTCCTCTTCACTATACTCGTCGCTCTCGTCCTGAGGATGTCTCCTCTGATGAGCCTTCCACCTCTGGTTCACCTCTCACACCTCCCCCGGTTCACAACCTCCGTGCTCGGCCTCGCCCCCCGCCTGATCGCTACTCCCCTGATCGGTATGGCCTCTCTGTTATTGCTGAGCCCACTTCCTATCGGACTGCCATGACTCAGCCTGAATGGCAGCTTGCGATGGCCGAAGAGCTTGCTGCTCTGGAGCGCTCTGGCACCTGGGATCTCGTTCCCCTTCCTTCCGGTGTCCGTCCCATCACTTGCAAGTGGGTCTACAAGATTAAGACTCGCTCCGATGGTTCTCTTGAGCGCTACAAAGCTCGCCTTGTGGCCCGTGGTTTTCAGCAGGAGCAGGGGCGCGATTATGATGAGACATTCGCTCCTGTGGCCCACATGACCACTGTCCGCACTCTTCTTGCTGTGGCCTCTGTTCGTCAATGGTCTATCTCTCAACTTGATGTTCAGAACGCTTTTCTAAATGGCGAGTTGCGTGAGGAGGTTTATATGCAGCCACCCCCAGGGTACTATGCTCCTGATGGTTTGGTCTGTAGACTCCGCCGCTCCCTCTATGGTCTCAAACAGGCCCCTCGCGCCTGGTTTGAGCGCTTTACCTCTGTGGTGACTGCCGCTAGGTTCTTGCCCAGTGATCATGATCCCGCGTTGTTTGTTCACACGTCTCCTCGTGGTCGGACTCTTCTCCTTCTCTATGTTGATGACATGATCATCACTGGCGACGACTCTGAATACATTGCCTTCGTTAAGGCTCGCTTTCGCGACCAGTTTCTCATGACTGATCTTGGTCCCCTTCGCTATTTTCTTGGGATTGAGATCTCCTCGACCTCTGATGGCTTCTACATCTCCCAAGAAAAATATATTCAGGGTCTTCTTGCTCGCGCTGCTCTTGGTGATGAGCGCACTGTTGTAACTCCCATGGAGCTCAATGTTCAGCTTCATGCCTCTGATGGTGACCCTCTCCCTAATCCCACTCGCTATCATCACCTTGTTGGCAGTCTTGTCTATCTTGCTGTTACGCGTCCTGACATCTCCTATCCTGTCCATATTCTGAGTCAGTTCGTTTTAGCCCCCACCTCTGTCCACTATAGTCATCTCCTCCGTGTTCTATGATATCTTCGTGGCACGATCTCTCAGCGCCTTTTCTTTCCCCGCTCCAGCTCTCTTGACCTCCAGGCCTACTCTGATGCTACCTGGGCTAGTGATCCCTCTGATCGACGCTCACTGTCTGCTTACTGTGTCTTTCTTGGTGGCTCTCTTATTGCCTGGAAGACCAAGAAACAGACTGTAGTTTCTCGCTCGAGTACCTAGGCTGAGTTGCGAGCCATGGCTATGCTGACGGCTGAGGTGATCTAGTTACAATGGCTACTTGAGGATTTTGGTGTGTCTGCTGCTACCTCGACTCCCTTATTGTCAGACAATACTGGTGCTATCAGTATTGCACGTGACCCGGTGAAATATGAGCTCACCAAGCACATCGGTGTGGATGCCCACTTTGTGCGTGCTGCTGTGCATGATCAGACTCTCGCTCTTCACTATGTGCCCTCTGAGTTACAGTTGGCAGATTTCTTCACGAAGGCACAGACTCGAGCACAACATAGTTTTCTTCTCTCCAAACTCAGTGTTGTCGATCCACCATGAGTTTGAGGGGGAGGGGGGGGGTGTTAGATGTGTATAGCCCTTTTCGATTTATCCCCATTGTATAAGGGGTCTTTTGCACTTTACCACACATGTACATGTATTGACCTCTGGCCCTTCTGAGAATGCAGTTGCCATTCATCCAACACCTACTTGCTCATCCACCATGTTTGGCAACCTAGTGCCCCGTGTTATTATGTCTCGTGCCCTCATGTCCCTACGACTGATTCTTTTTAATCGCTCTATTGGGGAGAAGATCCATCCGTATGTATGTAGTCTGGAATATACGTACGTGCGGAGCGAAAAGAATTTGCATTCATTTTGAGATCGTCTGTATGAACAAGAACAAGAGGATATATATCTTGAAATATTATAACAATGGCTTAGCATTTATATTCCTTGTAGAATGTGGCACTCTACTATGCGCCACCACGTAGTGCAAGCTAGGGACCCCCCCCCTCCCCGGCGGCATTCCTTTTAAAAAAATGTATAGTTTACAACAAACGAGAGTTTCAGGGCACTGCTCTTCACAATCTGTTTTGTGATCAGATTGCCCGCCCGAACGATTAGGCAGGATCATCAGGGGGCTAGATGCGCTTAGCGAGTTTCACTGTGCTGCTCTTCACAATATGTTTTGTGGAAGTCGTCCATCCATCCTACAGCAGCATGCAAGCTACGTTACCAAGCGGCTTTCCATGCCCATCCATTCATCCTGCTCCTCTATGCGGTATACCTGGCCATGGGCAGCCCGGCCCGACCCGACCCGGCCCGAAAAAGCCTGACCCTGCCCGGCCCGATCTTGTCCATGGGCCGGGCTCGGGCCTAGGTTTTGAGCCCGAAGCCCGGACCGGCCCGGGCCCGGGCCCGTTGATTTTGCCATTTAAGGAAGAAGCCCGGCCCGTGGCCCGAGGCCCGACGGGCTTTTGGTGTGATGGGCCGGGCTCGGGCCTGATTTTTAGGTCCGACGGCCGGGCTGGGCTGGGCTGGGCTCGGGCCTGGGTTTTTTGCGCCGAGCTTTGGTTGGCCCGGCCCGAAGCCCGGCCCGGCACGAGGAATGGCCAGGTATATGCGGTACCGATAATCCTACACCTACGTAAACAAGCTACGAAGGGCTACATAAGTTTTCAATCTAAACCTATCCCCTCCCTGATTTTAACAGGATGGGCCCCTTGCCGTACTGTGTTGCCTAGTCTACTTTCTCTGCCAGCTAGCGCTTCATCCACCCATGGATGGATGAGGTGTCCAGTACAACTTTTGACCAGCCGTCGTCTGTTCCTTTGTCACTGTAATTTTCCACTTGCCGGTCAGGACTGACGAACGGTACGCTATTTGATTTCTCTTTCCAAACGATATGGTATTTAATTTGATTTGATTTTACATTAATTATGATTCATTCCTTTCCTAACTTCTTCCTTAAATCTCGGCATGGTTATTTTAAAATATTTTGTTTGTGTCCAATCGTGAGGAGTAATGCTTCCTAAAATTTCTTTGCTTCGTACTCCCTCCGTTCCTTTATACGAGGTGTATTTGCTTTTTCAGAAGTCAAATGAGTGCATATTTGACCCATTTTTTACGAAAAATATATCAATATCCACAATATGAAATTTATATTATTTGATCCATCAAGAAAAGTAGTTTCATACTTTATCTATTAGGTATTGCAAATGTTGTTTATTTATTCTATAACCTTCATCAAACATGCAAATGGTTGACTTGCACGGAAAAAGCAATGCACCTTATATTCTGAAAATGGAGGGAGTATGAAACAAGATTGTTGCTTCCTATTATTTTCTTTTGCTTCATACGAAAAGAAGTTTTCAACCGCTAGGATTTTTTTTCTTCCTACACTATTTTCAATCGCGAGGATCCTTGCTTCCAAAACTTTAGTTTGTTTTTCTTATTTTTTTTGGAATGTTATCATTTGTTTGGATCAAATTGCTTTCATATGCTTAGAGTTTGCACAAAAACTGTAGATTGCTTTGGTCTTGTTACAATTCTTTGAGACTATTTCAGTCTTGTAATTAGAAGTTGTGTCCAACATATTTTGTTTGAGCAGACAAAATATGTTTCACGCGTCAAGAGAATTGTTTGGAGTGTATGGGTCACATGCTTCCGACAAAGTAAAAAATTATTTCCATCAAACATTACATAAAGAAAAATAGAAGTTGCTTCTGTAAGAAAATACAACTTGCTTCATAGGAATTCCAAATTTGCTTCCATATATAGAAGTCCCTTCGAATAACAGGAATGTATCATGGGGTTAGGTTTTTACTCATCTCCACACGACACAAACACCACCAAGAATGGTCGCGCATCCTTCCACATACAGCCAGTTCAAGAGGTTTTCACACCCTTCCTGACTAGTGGTCCACCTCGATGATGATGATGGCACAATGAAGAGCAGAACCAACAAAGCACACCTCGACGACATTGTCGGATGTAGAATTTGATGAATGTGGGAGCAAGCAATGGCAATGACGGTTGAATTGCACAAAAATGGCTAAATGTATATACATATGCACTAGTAAAAGTAAATCTGCAAATTGCTTGTGAGGGCATTGCCCCCATGACCCCCACACTGGATGCGCCCATGCTCGATGACGATGGTGAGGATGTGCAGGACAAGCTAGCAAGACCAAAGGAAGCACACCCTCCAGGAAAACACCAACTGAGAAATTGATAAATTGCTTTCGTTATCAATTAAATATATAAATTGTAGTACGCTCTAGTAAAGATAATAATATGAGAATTGCCAGAACAACTGATAACATACGATCAGTGAAAATAATTAAGTACAATGGGAGATAATAACTTAACTGGTTAACCACACAATGGCAACGAGGAAATGAGGTAGCCAGGAAAGGAATGATGCAAAGCATGCACAAGATATACTGGAGTATGTGATGAAACTAGAAGCATGGGGAAATGTTCAAACTAGAATACCTCAGAAGAATGGAACAACAAGGACATAAAGGTAGAAGCATGGATGTAATTATGCAACTTAGCCAAGGAAAACCAAGAAGCAGAAGGCCAGTGTTTAAGTTACAATAATGCAAAACAATAGAAATATCTGTTAAGACATAGTATGGCAAAATGTAGGAAGCATGAAGCTGAGGAACCCGACATTACATATCTTTGTATGATGCATATATCATTGATAATGGATAACAAACCAACTAGCTATCAACATGGGGATGCATATTTTGTGTCGCTGATATACAAACTAAACCGATCATATTGTTGATCAACGGAAGCATTTCTTTCTACCGACGAAAAAAAATGATTGTAATATAGAAGCGACACTGTAAGAAGCATGGAAAAGATGCAAATGGGCACATTACAAGTGTAAGGTGGAAGCTTCTGATCGACTGGAATCGATCAGTTTGACGAATATTTTGCTAATAAATATGTAACGTCGGAGCCGTGCGATTCAACTAGAATCGACCGCAGTCAAATGCTTCTGATTAGACTACTGATTAAAAGCATTTCCTTTTTTTAAAGGCAATGCCCGACATGCTCGCTCTATTTGGTCGTTCCGCCAGACTCACTAGCCCAACATTTTGTTTAGAAGGCATTTTGCAGACATTATTTTTCATAGTTACAGATTTTGTTTCTACAAAACAATGTTGTCAGTGTTCGAAAATTTTCATCCCGAAATAACATTTGTGGAAGTCATGGTAAAAAAACAAAATAGACACTCCAAAAATGCTAGTGTTGTTTTTGTTTCTTTTTTCATGACTTCCACGAATGTTTTTTAGGGATGAAAATTTGCAACAAAAAAATTCCAAAATTGTAAAGAACAAACATTTTTTTTCAGAATTTACTGTTCACCCCGAGCTCAAATGAGCTCGGGAGTACAAGGGGACTTTCGGGGAGAGATGTCATACTCTGTTGCATCAGTGGCTGAGCCAAATGTAGCAAAAGATCTCCCTTTGCATTTGCAGTTCAAAGACCATGATGCCCATTATAGCTGACACATATTTATTTATTTTTTGAAAGGAGACGGGTTTCCTCCCTGCCTCAAGATTATTAAGAAGAGGCACCAGCCGGACCAAACATCGTTATACAGAGCTTGATTGCAATCTGAGTAGCTGCAACGGAATTATTACACACACAACTCGCAATCAGAGTAGCTGCAACAGAATTATCATTCAAAGCAACAAGCAAAGGGGCCACAAGAACAAGACAGATGGAATATAAGAACATCAGCCAGCTAACCTATATCTGTGTGAGCCCACCGACACCGTACGCCTCTGCTCGCTCTGCTAGCGTCCTGCTAGAGTCGTCAGGCTCATGCTGTTAACAGAGTCCTCCCTCGCTTCTTCAGCTTCACGTCTCCTTCCAACGAAATACGAAGGCTGCCTTGGTATCGTGAGTGGCATGGCCTCGTTTTCCAGCATAGAGACCAAAGCGACATGAGTGGCCTGGCACTCGGGCTGCCCTGAACGCACGATAATGCGATATGGATGCACAACGACTCTTGATGCAGCGAGCAGCTGTTCAGCAGCACAGTTTCTAGGAAATCCCTTGAGTTTCCTTCTTTCAGTAAGTTCCATGCCTGAAACATGGCCGAGGATAATAAGTTGGTATCTACGTTCGCCATGTTGTACTTGAGCAGGCCAAATTCAAAGTATTTGGTAGCACTTACATAATCTATAAGGTTTGGGAATTCCCTTATAAGATGTTGAGGTGAGCTAATCTTTAACCCACTTACAATCTCCAGTAGCAAGATCCCATAGCTATATGTGTCGGACTTGACCGAAAAAATGCCTTCCATCGCATATTCGGGCGACATGTAACCGCTGTTTGAATAGTTTCACAAGCAAGTGCACATGAATTAATTAGTTGAAGCACATAAATAGTCATTTGAGCATGTTTAGTCTAGTGAAGGAATTAATAGTTTAATACTCACTATGTCCCGACAACATGCCTAGTATTTGCTTGTTGCTGGTTGTCACCAAAGATCCTTGCTATGCCAAAATCTGATATGTTGGGTCTCAACTCCGCA
This sequence comes from Triticum aestivum, assembly GCF_018294505.1. Classification (NCBI taxonomy): domain Eukaryota; kingdom Viridiplantae; phylum Streptophyta; class Magnoliopsida; order Poales; family Poaceae; genus Triticum; species Triticum aestivum. The sequence goes on along the minus strand of NC_057797.1, from coordinate 755,145,339 downwards.
TCCAACAGGATGTTGCTTGCTTTGAGATCTCTGTGAATTATCGTCATTCTAGAATCGTGGTGTAGGTACACAAGTCCTTTAGCTACCCCTTTGATTATACTAAACCTTGCTGGCCAATCAAGCATAGATCTTTTAGCATCATCTGTAAGCCGACAACAAAGCATGTGAAGCCATGTTAGTCTTAAAATCAAGCATGCTCATTCTCTGGACGTAAGAATCAATATACATGATTAGGACATACCAAATAGGAAGTAGTCCAAGCTTTTGTTGGGTAAGTATTCGTAAATAAGAAGCTTCTCAGCTCCATGGACGCAGTAACCAAGAAGTCTAACTAAGTTTCTGTGCTGCAGTTTTGCAATAAGAACTACTTCATTTCTAAAATGCTCCATTCCTTGATCAGAGCACTTGGTTAGCCTTTTAACAGCAACTTCCTTGCCACCTTCCAGTTTTCCCTACGTGGTTACATAGTTCAGATTAATACTGAAAGAATACCTTCCACTATTGCAATCGTCAAAGTGACATTTATGTTACCTTGTATACTATGCCAAAGCCCCCTCTTCCAAGCACAATGGAGTTAGAGAAACCGTCTGTAGCAGGGACAATGTCTTCGTAGCTGATCCACAAAAAAAATTGAATTCTCATCGTATAGTCCATCAGAACTGTCCGGTTCTAGCATCGCAAAATTTAGGGGAACCTTGGTTTGGTCCTTGCCTGCCAGGAATCCATACCAGTTATGTTAATCGCTAATGCATTAACATGGCATTAACTTGGATATATAATTGAATCTTGTTCAACCTCTCAACTTGCGTATCCAGACAAGACAAATGCACACAAGTATCAGTAGACTTGCCGTGACTGGGAGTACAATCTTCAGTGCACCAGTCTTCTTACGGACTGCAAGACAACAGATAGAATACTTACTCACTATACATAAAAGTTGATTGACGAAGTGTGTATATCCAGGCCAACTATTGGTTTACGTGGAAGGGAGAGGGAAACAAAAGAGAAAGAGAAAAACATATATGGATATCTACTGTGATACTGTATCTTCTCACAAAACATTAAGTAAAGTACAAGAAAAATAATGTTGGGAAGCAAGTTGTATCTAGTGTAAAATTGACCGCAGTCACCAAACACGCTAACATATAGACTCATGAGCATGTAAATGTTTGCCATGTGAAATAGTAAAACTTGAATACACCTGATGAAGAAGGATACTGCCTTTGATCTAAAGTAGGGAGAGCAAAACTGGTAGTAGTGAGCTGACCATGAACTTGTCGGGAGTCCTCATGTTAAGCAAGGTAACGAAACTATATCCTTGACCACAATGCAGCTGCTTCTTTCTCTGACATCCTAGGGAAAAGTCAAGACCAATAGATTCATATCCATTAAGGCACTTGCACGTCGCAACTGCATGCGTGGTATCACAATAGCCAAACAGGCCGCATGAAGCATAGCGGTCACAGCTAGGACCGGGCCGCTCAAAGAAAACCTCCCAAGCTAATGAGTTGTTGTTCCACGCCAGGAATTTCACCATGCCCATGTAGTGCAGCACCATGCGCATGCCTGGTGAGCCGTTAGAGACAGTGTACGTCAAGTAAAACTCACCACCTCTGTTGACAATTGTTTGGGACATGATGGGACCTGATTCCCTCTGATACATGGCAGAGACCAATACACCATCCAGCGCAGCCCTGCGCCAGTATGGCCTCGTCCTATTCCAAACGAGGATCTGGAGGCTTGAGTCACCACCCAAGGAGTAGTCACTCGTAGATGGGTCATCAGGGGCTCTCCAGGCAACGAGGTGCATGGAGAGGTTGTTGTTGTTGCTCAGCTGTAAACTCATATTTGGGAGAATGGTGTCGACTGGGTGATGGAAGCTCTGCCATATATCTGTGCCATTCGGCAACCTGATAACCAAGTTCCCAGAGTCCAGCAGCATGGCAGCAGCTCCGGTGGCTTCAGTGGTGATGTTGTTCGTGGTTGTCCAAAGAGTGCTTCCTTTGGAGTCTAACAAGACAAGATCAGAGCTGCTGGTCAGAACAAACTTACCAGAGGAGCTGCCAGTGATAGGGCTGTCGTGGTTTGCGACCCACACATATGTTCGCTCGGGGATGTTGTGGTACCATATGCCGACATATGAGTTTGCAGTTGAGTTTTTCAGGGAGAAGAAGCCAAGAGCAAAGATGCTACCATTTGAGATGAGCCTGTCGCCGATGGAGAGTGGCTTTGCAGGTGTTAGGCGATCCTTGGAGTTGCAGAAACAAATCAGTAACAGGAGGGCGAAAACAGGGAGCAGAATCATGCCCATTAGGCCTTCTGCATATGCTTGTGAAGAGGAAAGTAAGGAGATATTGTGTGAACTATGAAGATGCTTCAGACTGTTTGCTTGGATGGCTCAAATGTGCGAGGTAGGAGCTGAAGTACTGTATCAGAGTATTGGTATTCCTGATGTGGCTTGTCACATTAGCACCAGTTTTGTATCCGGTTGTCCACACAAAGTCCAGCCTAGATTGATAGGGGAAAGGCAAGTGTGTACACAAGACCGCGAGGTCTCCGCGGTGTATTGAAGATCAAGAAACTAGAAATATCTCACATGCTACATCCGGGGCCGACGGTGTTGCCTGACTGAATCAAGCACGGAGAAACTCATCAGCTGTCACCTGTCCCGGTTTGCAGCCATCGCTGGGCGTCGGTCACTGTCGCCATGAAGAAAATCTGCGCCATGTGGATCCGGGGACTTGGACTTGCACGGCAACCAGTCAAATTTACTGCCAGAGATATTCAGATTTCACCATCCAGCACCCTTGCCGTTAAGCAAGGGTTCACAAGTACAGCCACAATCAGTCAACAAGCAAGGTTTCACAACTACAACAAAAACTGAAATTGGAGAGCACCGTCGGGGCGACAAGCAACGGTTCACAACAAGTAGGCCAAGAAATGAGTTACCATCAGGTGGAGCTCAGTCGGGGCAGCTCGCGGCGACGCGCCGGGTTGGGGACTGACTCGGCTTTCGACCTCAGGTCTCTGGCGCGGCGAATGCCGGGGACGTTGAACGCGGCGCGGGCCATCATAGCTATACATATTTAAAAATTGTAATATGTGTTTAAAAAATAAGTATGTTTGTGAGCCATGTGCATCTTGCTATACATATTTCTCTTCTTTGTTTCTTGAACAAGCTGTACATATGTTAGGTGGTATCGTCTTGACACGAATTATTGAGTGAAAAAATTGTCCTGTCAAAATATGTAGTATCTGCACAATATAGTTGCACCTAAATATGTTCATATGTGAATGTTTTCCGAAAAAAATGTGTTACCCGTTTGCCAGTGTTGTCGCAAGTTGAAGGGTGACTAGGGTCCTGCTGGCGGCGCCACAAGTCCATCTCATCTCCTGTGGCCTTAGGTCATGGAGGCGTGGTGGATCTCGGCCCTTGCGGATTGGAGGGTCATGTTCCGTGTTTTAGGTGTCTTTTTGTGCATGTTTAAGGTTTGTGTCCTGTTTAGAAATAGGAGGCAAAGATGGAATAAGGCTCTTCTCGCCTAACAGGGCATGTGGAGGTGTGTCTTCGGTGGATCTCGCAGGATTTAGCCGGTGTTCTACGGAAACAAACAAGGGTTCACACTTCACTCCTATACAACAAAACGAAAAGGGGTATGGTAAAAAATAAGTTACCATCGGGTGGAGCTCCATCGGGGCAACTGGCGGCAACACTCCGGATTGGGGACTAACTTGGTTTTCGACCTTAGATCTCTGGTGGGAACGAACACCGGCGATGTTGAACGGGGCTCGAGGCCTGAAGATGGAGAGGAGGCGGAGACGCATATCAGTGACGGCGGCATGACGGGGAGAAGAAGCCTCGGCAGCAGATGGGGAGCGCCGACAGCAGCGAGGAAAGCGGCCGCGAGTTCGATAACCACGGGACTGGAACTAGACGGCGGAAGTGATCTTGTGCGGTCGTGCATTTGTTATTCTCTCCACGCTTGCGTTTTTGCCTTCTCTTGTTTGTCACCGGGCCCAAAAGCTACATTTCTTTTTGAGAAACACCGTAATTTTATTCATACTCATAACAAGTACATGCACACCGATTTGAACATAAGATCCAAGAATATACAAAGTAACTCATATGACTAAGAATTACAATAAACTCTCTTGAAAACACCTTTTTCACGGCGGCAATCTCTGCTTCAAGAAATACTCCAAAAACTTCAGTAAAGAGGTTGCAATTGAAGTGGGGCAATGATGTTGTCACTCTTAAACCCGCATGAACATTATCAATAATGATTTTCTTTACAATGCCCTGAGTAGCTACTATTCTTTCATGTGCCTTCAGTAGCGGAACGGGGTCACCTAAAAAAAGTAGAGAAACGGGCAGCATATCCGCTCTCTTGCATTTGCCAGCCCTAAAAAACACATCTGCTAGCCTAAATAAAGGAAACATTTGCCAAAATTGCTTTTGAAGGCCGAGCTTTATGGAGACCTCCAAATGAAAAATTCAAAATTCATATTTTTACATTTCAAAAAATTCTGAAAAAATATAGATATAGATGAAGGCAGCACAAGTGCAAAATTTTCAGGACGAAATACGTTGAAATTAGGGTTGTGCAAAAAAAAAGTCTGGGGCTTTTTAACGCATGTTACTATTCTTCATCCTGAAATTTTACTCACATACACGACAAATCCTTGTTTACTTGCACATATTTTTTTGAAATGGAAAATTTTGAAATTTGTAGGAAAAATCCCTACTAAAACATTTGCCCCTAAAAACTTTTTGGTTGCATCGTTCAAACTAAGGACCTTCATAGGAAAAATCCCTATGAATTTAAATCCTTCAAAATTTCTACGAAAACATTTCAAACATAACAGAAGAATATTACATCTGTCCACAAAAAAAAGTGTTCACCGCCACTCATTTGTGAGTACTAGTACAAATCCAAAGGGAGGGAGTATATGCTTCTTGGGTTATTCAAAATGTCCACCATAAAACCAAGCTTTCAGCATACTACTTTAACTGACTCAACCGACAGAGGAAACACTGAACAAGAAACTTTATATAGGGAAAACAAACACATAAAAGTTCGCGATACATGCTTGTTGAGGTAGCTTCCTTCACTTTGATAGATGAGAATGCTCAAACTAGTACACAGATCAAGGAGACTGTATTTACAAACATGACCCACGAGTTGAGAACGATTTATTCAATTGTGCAATTGTTTGTGTATGCAAACATGACCCAACTGCAGATTTGTGAGCAATTTATGAAACAATGAACAGCGGAACTAAACATTTGACGTCCCGCCAGTGTTGTGAGGCTCATATTATTCTCAAAACTTCCCATATATTTTCTCCAGTCTTCGGCTTCATGGCTCTGTAGTGTGAAATATGTAGGTTTCCTGGGGGCAAGAAGCAGAGTTGTTTCGTTCTCTAACATGAACACAATGGATGACATGGGTGGCCTAGCATTTGGATGGTCTTGAACACACAGGAGCCCTATGTGAACACATCATAGAACTTCATCAAGTGGACAACTCTCCACAACCGACCGGTCCACCAATTCGCTTGCATTTCCATCAACCCATAAGCTCCATGCCTGAAAAAGTGAAATCAATTTCTAGTCAAATTATCATGAGTGTTTAAGCCGTTCAAAATTAGAACATTTAAGTAATACTTACATATGCTATATGGTTTGGAAAGCCCATTGTGAGATGGGGTGAGCTAATCTATAACCCGCTTACAATCTCCAACAGCAAAATCCCAAAGCTGTAGGTGTCAGACTTGACAAAAAAGCTGCCTTCCATCGCATATTCAGGAGACATGTAACCACTGTTAAATGATTCCAAGGAAAATGAATTAGATTTAAGAAAATGCCACACTGCACATAGCTGGCGCAAAGATTACTTACTATGTCCCAATAACCCGTTTAGTGTTTGCTTGTTGCTCTTTTCCTCCAAAGATCCTTGCCATACCAAAATCAGATATTTTAGGACTAATTTGCGCATCCAACAAGATGTTTCTTGCTTTGAGATCTCGATGAACTATTGTTAATCTTGAATCTTGGTGGAGATAAAGAAGCCCTCTGGCTATCGCTTTAATGACCATGAACCGACTCAGCCAATTAAGCATATGTTTTTTGTAGCATATTCCAAAAGCCGTGCAAAATGAGATATATTGTCAGCCATAATATAAAAAACCTGTTAGTTAATGTACAAATATTTTGTGAGACTTGAATGTAAGTACATAAGTTAGGACAAACCAAAAAGGAAGGCATCCAAACTCCTCTTAGATAAGTATTCGTAAACAAGTAACTTCTCATCTTCATGAATGCAGTAACCAAGAAGCCTAACTAAGTTCCGGTGCTACAATTTGGCAATCAGAACTACTTCATTCTTAAACTCCTCAATCCCTTGCCCAGAACCCATACTATGCCTTTTGACAGCAACTTCCATGCCATCTTCCAATATTCCCTACATGAGCACATCATTTTTTAGTTTAACAAGAGAACAACAACAATATTTCTTCTTCAGAAATAGCCAAGCTAAAACTGTTTATTACCTTGTACACTCTTTCGAAACCACCTTTTCCAAGCATGTTGTAATTAGAAAAGTTGTTTGTTGCAGTGAGAATTTCTTCAAAGCCAACATATGGAAGTTCTGTATCTTCGTTCCCAAGTTTGTAACCATTCAAGTGCTTTAGCATGTGTGTGTTCTGACCTTTCCTTCGGCGTTTACCTGACAGAATAATTTGAAATGAATTTGTTGATATTGGTTATTGAGGGAAAAAGGTGAATAAAGAGTTTTTCTACCTCGCGACTTGCATCCAAGGTATATGCATGTGAGTACCAATAGACAAGCCACTGCCGGGAGTACAATCTTCAGTATAACAATCTTTTTTTCATTAGTTGTAGATTTGTAGTACACCAAGAGAATAATGTCATGCATTTGTTGCAAGTGTCATATTTACCATGAATAATACAACATCATAACAACACCTCATGCACTTCAAACTCTGGATAAACACTCATTACTTGATACTAATGTAGAATTATCTGATGGTGCCAAACAAGCTAGCATATAGGCTCATGAACATGTAACTATTACCATGTGAAATGAATAAATCAACTAAACTCTGATGAACTGGATGCCAACTAGTGCAATACCATTCATAATTTCTTGGTATAAAGTAAAAGGAATTGCACTCACATTAGCACCCAAATCATAGAAGCCATGGTAACAATGATCTCCTATTTTAATAGAAACAATAGGCATGCCAACAATAGGTCTATATTTATCTTTATCATCAGGGTTAGCAATTCTAGCAGCTTCATGACAGAAATGAATAACATGCCCATCAATATTATCGACCAAGAGATCTTTAATCATAGCAATACTAGGTTAAACTTTAATTTGTTCAGGGAGTGTAGGAGTTCAGTATAACTCTTACGAACCACATCTGAAGTTTTAGCATGTTCCTTTATCCTAACAGGGAAATGTGGTTTCTCAATATAAGTAGTAGGAATAACAGGATCAACATTATAAGTAATAGTTTCATGTTCAGCTTTAATGGGTTCTACTATTTTTACTTCAATGGGAGGATGATATTTAAACCACTTCTCCTTAGGGAGATCAACATGAGTAGCAAATGATTCAAAGAAAGAAGCTACTATCTCAGAGTTAAGTCCATACTTAGTGCTAAATTCACGAAAAGTATCAGTATCCATAAAAGATTTAACACAATCAAACTTAAGGTTTATACCTGTCTCCTTACCTTCGTCGAGCTCCCAATCTTCATAGTTGTATTTAATTCTTTCCAAGAGATCTCATTTGAATTCAATAGTCTTCTTTATAAAAGAACTACTACAAGAAGTATCGAGCATGGATTGATCATTACGAGAAAGCCGAGCATAAAAGTTTTGAATAATAATTTCTCTTGAGAGATCATGATTGGGGCATGAATATAACATTGACTTAAGCCTCCCACAAGCTTGAGCGATACTTTATCCTTCACGAGGCCAAATTTTTCCAATTGGTTGTAATTCCAAGTCCCAATATCATCACATAGCCTATACCATGTCAATTCATTCTCCTTCAAAGATAAAGGGAAACCTTCTTCTTGACTTCATGCTCAGGCAAACCTGCAATCTTAAATAATCCACAAACTTCATCCACATAGATTAGATGCATATCAGGACGTAATGTTTCATCTCCCGCATAAGGATTAGCTGGCAGTTTCTCTATCATACACGAAGGAATTTCATAATAAATATTTTTAGTAGGTTCAGTAGGTTGAGGGGAAACTCTTTGCTCTTCCCGTCGGGGTGAAGATACCCTGAACAAACCCCTCAAAGGATTATTTCCTATAGTGACAAGTGACAGTAAATTTCAGCATGTCATATAAATGTTTCCTTAACAAATTCCACTTACCAAAGGCGCTTCACTCCCTGGCAACGGCGCCAGAAAAGAGTCTTGATGAACCACAAGTATAGGAGATCTATTGTCCTTTCGATAAGTAGGAGTGTCGAACCCAATGAGGAGCAAAAGGAAATGACAAACGGTTTTCAGTAAGGTATTGTTCTGCAAGCACTGAAATTATCGGTAATAGGTAGTTTTGTGATAAGATAATTCGTAACGGGTAACAAGTAACAAGTGTAACAAAGGTGCAGCAAGCTGGCCCTATCCTTTTTGTAGCAAAGGATAAGTCTGGATAAACTCTTATATAAAGTAAAGCGCTCCGGAGGAGACATAGGAATTATTGTCAAGTTAGTTTTCATCATGCTCATATGATTCGTGTTCGTTACTTTGATAATTTGATATGTGGGTGGACCGATGCTTGGGTGCTGTCCTTACTTGTACAAGCCTCCCACTTATGATTAACCCCTCTCGCAAGAATCCGCAACTACGAAAGAAGAATTAAGATAAATCTAACCATAGCATGAAACATGTGGATCCAAATCAATCATTTACAAAGCAACGCATAAACTAGGGTTTAAGCTTCTGTCACTCTAGCAACCCATCATCTATTTATTACTTCCCAATGCCTTCCCCTAAGCCCAAATCATGGTGAAGTTTCATGTAGTCGACGTTCACATAACACCACTAGAGAAAAGACAACATACATCTCATCAAAATATCGAACGAATACCATATTCACATGATTACTTATAACAAGACTTCTCACATGTCCTCAGGAACAAAAGTAACTACATACAAAACATATTCATGTTAAATATCAGAGGGGTATTGCATATCATTAAGGATTTGAACATATGATCTTCCACCGAATAAACCAACTAGCATCAACTACAAGGAGTAATCAACACTACTAGCAACCCACACGTACCAATCCGAGGTTTTGAGACAAAGATTGAATACAAGAGATGAACTAGGGTTTGGAGAGGAGATGATGCTTGTGAAGATGTTGATGGAGATTGACCTCCTCTCGATGAGAGGATCGTTGGTGATGACGATGGCTTTGATTTCCCCCTGCGGGAGGGAAGTTTCCCCGGCAGAATAGCTCCGCCGGAGTATTAGATTGCTTCTGCCTAGCTAACGCCTCGAGACGGTGGCGCTTCGTCCCGAAAGCTTCCTTATGATTTTTTCAGGTAAAAACCCTTCATATAGCAGAAGATGGACACCAGAGACCTTCCAGGGGCCCCCAAGCCCTAGGGGCGCGCTCCGGGCTTGTGGCCACCTGGTAGGTCCTCTCTAGTATTTTCTTCGTCCAATAATTCTTATATATTTGTAAGTGCATCTAGTGCCACCCCTAGTTGGTTTTGGAGTATTGACGATAAACCTAGTTGAGGGACTAATGTGTTTGTGAGAATTGAAGGATAACACAGGTAGAAGTCCCTCATTGATTCGGTTTTACTACCAGAGATGACCCCTAAAAATGTATGAAGACATTGAAGTCAAAGGTGGTATATGAAGATATTCACATTGAAGACTATGACAAAAGAAGACACGTTATGAAGCCTATGGAGCTCGAAGACTTAGATCTATCGTAGTTCTTTTTCTTTTGTGTTGAGTCATAGGAACCACCGTACTGTTAAGTGGGGTCCAGGAGAACCAGTTAGAATGACTGAAGTGATGCCGAAACCAAAAACCTATGTCTTCGAGTGAAGACAATGAGAGCGAATCTTGTCCAGAGCCGGACAAGTCAGCTTTGCTTGTAGCCCAAGTAAAGTTGCCATGAGAGTTTGAAATCTGACCGTTGAGACACGTGTCAGTTCCTTAGTGACCTAGGGTCATTTCGGGCAAATCAGGTCGGGTTGCCAAGTGGCTATAAATAGCCCACCCCCTACAACCATAAACGGTTGACTGCTCAGATTTCAGTGCACGACTTTTGTCGTTTGAGAGCAACCACCTCGAAGCCTTTGAGAGAAAATTCCTAGCGAGGAGAAAGCCCTAACCACCCAGAGCCAGAGTAAATTGGGCATCACTTAAGTCTTCTTGTCTGAGTGATCTGAAGACTTATTACACTTGAGGACTGTGCATCCTCCAGACGGTTAGGCGTCGCGTTCTGAGCATCCAAGAGACATTGTGGATTGCCAGTGAACGAAATCTGTGAAGGTTTGGGAGTCTACCTTGAAGACTTATCAGAGTGATTGGGCGAGGACTATGTGACCTTAGCTCAAGGAGAATACGGTGAGGACTTGGTGTCCTGAGCTGCGTGTTCAGGACTGGGTGTCCGGGACTGTGTGTCCTAAGGTTTAAATACCTAGCCGCTCCAACCAGACGTACAATTGTCACAGCAACTGGAACTGGTCCAACACATCATTGTCTTCAACGAGTCACTCGCTTCATCTTCACTTCCTTTTACTTACTGTTACTCATTGTGAAGCCATTGCATGCTTGCTATATGTTTTGTCTTCACAACGTAACTGTATGATTTGTTTGGCTTCATAAATTCATCCTACCTGATCCTTATTACACTGCAGCTACTTGTCATTTTGCTTTCACTCTATTGAATACTTGACCATGGCTTGCCTAGTGTAATCTAACTTCCGCTGCATAGTGATAGGCATATCTCTACTGTTTGTCTTCATAACTTCCACGTTTTGAAGACATTCATAAAAATCGCCTATTCACCCCCCCTCTAGTTGATATAACGCACTTTCAATTGGTATCAGAGCAAGGTGCTCCCTTGTTCTGTGTGATTTGGTTTAACCACCTGGAGTTTTAGCTATGTCGACTGCAGGGATAATTAAAGTCTCCGCTGCGTGCCCCGTCTTTGATGGAACTGAATATCCCTACTAGAAGAATAAGATGCGTATGCATCTTGAAGCCATTGACGTCGACCTATGGTATGTCATCGAGAACGGCGTTCCCAAGGCTGGAGAAGGTGTCACTGCTGCTGATGTCAAGAAATTCGTTCAACTGGACTCTAGTGCCAAGAACATCATCTGTGGTCATCTGACCAAAGGACAGTATGGCCGTGTGAGTGCTTTGAAGACATCCAAGCTGGTCTGGGACTGGCTCTCCAAGGTCAATGAAGGCATCTCAACCCAGAGAGATCAGAGAATCAGCGTTCTTCGCAACCTCTTCAACCACTTCAAGAGAAATGACAATGAGAATGTCCAGCACACATTTGATCGGCTCACTGACATCACAAATGAGCTTCAAGCCCTCGGCGCTACTGAGATCACCAAACATGAAGTCGTCAAGACGCTGCTGAGATCACTTGACAGTTCGTTTGACATCCTAGCCCTGATGATTCAAGAACGTCCTGATTTCAAGACACTCGATCCATCTGACATACTTGAGAGGCTCAACACACATGAGTTTCAGCTTTCTGAGAAAAGAGATATCTACGGTCCAAACTATGGGCGAACTCGTGCCTTGAAGGCAAAAGCTGTTTCCTCATCTGAAGAAGAATCTGACAGCAGTTCTGATGATCCTGAAGACATTGGAAGGGAACTTTCAATGCTAGTGAAGAAGTTCCAAAAATTCACCAAGAAGAAAGGCTTCAGAAAGTCTTCACGATCAAGCTCAAGGAAATGATGAAGCTTATGACTCATGACTACAAGAAAACATGCCACAAGTGCAAGAAAACTGGACACTTCATCTCTGAGTGTCGACGGTGGGACAATGAGAACAGAAAGAAGAAGAAGAGCAAGGAATATGACTCGGACGACAAGAAGAAGAAGAAATACACAGTCTTCTTCCAAGTCTTCCTCAAAGTCTCATCACACAAGAGAGCTCATTGGCAAGGCAGTGCATTTGTTGGCAAGGAAATGGATTCAGAGGAGGAGTCCACTTCTGAGGAGGCAGAGGTGGAGTCTGAGGAGGAGTCTGATTCTGGCATTGCAAGTCTGGCTACAGCATACGTCGCTAAGTCCATCTTCAATACTGAAGACAATGACTTCATCACCGACACCGATGCAAATGACAAGGACTACTCCACTCCTACCTACTGCTTCATGGCACGCGGGGCCAAGGTAAACAAACGCACTACTCACTATCAAACATCTAGTGACGATGACTCTGATTGTGATTCAAAACCCAGTTACAAAACACTTGCTAAAATTGCAACTGAACAACAGAAAGCCATGGAACATATTCAAAAACTGTTAGACAGAAGCGATGATCTGTTGGGTGCTGAAATGACTCGATCTGAATCCTTAATTGAAGACATAAAAAATCTTCATGTTAAGTATCAGGAACTTGAAGATCATCATGATACTCTCTCAACAACTCATGAAAAGCTTTCCTATGATTATCTTCAAAGGAAGCAAGAACTTGAGAAATTGAGAGCGGCTCATGAAGACCTTCAAAAGGAAAACGAGTCACTTCGCGTCGAACAGATCAGTTCCGCTCAGGAAGGATTTGAACCACCATGTCTTAAATGCATTGAGCGTGATAATGCTGCTTCTGTTGCTGAATGTTCCACTTCTACTGCTGTTGCAATATCTTCAACTGTTGATGTGGTAACTAACCCCTCTACTGAGGACACCACTGCTATTGCTGATGAGAATGCTAGGTTGAAGACAATGCTTGAAAAAGGGATGTATAAAAGTCTTAAAGGACATCAGACATTATGTGATGTCCTCAAGAAGCAGATTCTGAACCGAAACCCTAGGAAAGAGGGTGTTGGGTTCGTAAGGAAAATAAATGCAGATGGCTCTTACTAGAAACCTGAGCAGTACCCCAAAACCAAGTGGATTGCTATAAAGGAACCTTCAGCAGATCCATCCAATTTATCTGGCTTCACCTGTGCTAACCCCATTATCATTGCTGAATCCTTTGATGCAAACTATGTACTGTTTAAAAATCAGAATGGTGAAGTGTTTGCCAGGTACATTGGTACTAACTGCAGGAATGGACCGCCTATGAAGAAGATCTAGGTTCCGAAAAAGTGTTTGGAAAATCTTCCTGTGAATGTCTTCATGACACCTCACATGAAGAAGACAAACCTCAGACCAAAGGCTTCATACGGTCTAAAGGCTTCATACAAATAGAGGACTCACCTGAGTCACACTAACGCAAATGTTTTGCAGGGAAACCATACTCAAGCATATGAATATGAGAGCGGTTCATCAAACCGTCATGTTCATATGACCAAAAATTATTCTGCTTATTCTTATGAGTACTATTGTCCACCTGCAAGACTATTTGCTAAGGCTTCAAAGCCAAAATTCTCAGATGCTGCACTTAGACTTATTGCTTCTAAGCCACCCTTGAAGATGTGGGTGGTTAAGAAGGCTTAACTCTCTTTTGCAGGGAATGGTCTCCAACAGAAAACCAAAATCATCTGACGCTATTGCTGGGGACCTTAAAAATCTTGTAGGGCGCAAGATAAAATGCCTGAATGGCATCATTATGTACTTCGTTCCTGAATCGCATGCTACTCTCCCTATTAGTCCTAATCTGGATCTAAGTTTTCATAACCCACTGGTTCGTCAAATGTTTTTGCTTCACAATTCTCTTCGTGAAGCCTATCCCCCTAACTGCACTGTAGGGTACGACACCAGCGTCTTCAAAGTCTTCAGAATGGATTATTGACAGTGGGTGTACAAATCACATGACTGGCAAAAGAAGTCTTCTCATGGACTCAACTTTACGTCCATCCGACAAGAGCCACATCACATTTGCCGACACTGGTAAAAGTAAGGTATTGGGTCTAGGTAGAGTTGCAATCTCAAGGGATCAACACATGGATAAAGTCATGCTTGTTGAATCCCTTGGCTTCAACTTAATGTCTGTCTCAATGCTTTGCGATTTGAACATGATTGTAATGTTTGGAAAATATCGTTGCCTTGTACTAATGGAATCTGACAAGTCTCTAGTGTTTGAAGGGTATCGAAAAGATGATTTGTACGTGGTAGATTTCTCAGCAGGGCCACAGCTTGCAGTATGTCTTCTAGAAAAGGCTTCAGAATGCTGGCTATGGCATCGGAGACTTGGACATGCTGGCATGAGAAACCTCCACACCCTTGCGAAGAAGAAGCATGTCATAGGCATCGAGGGCGTCAAGTTCAAGAAAGACCATTTATGCGGTGCCTGTGAAGCAGGGAAGATGACGAGGGCAAAACATCCCTCGAAGACAATCATGACCACTACTCGACCCTTCGAACTGCTTCACATGGATCTTTTTGGTCCCACTCACTACTCAACTTTTACTACTACTACTTGGCTCTATGGTTTTGTTATTGTTGATGATTATTCTCGATATACTTGGGTGCACATAATCCTTTACAAGACTGAAGTGCAGGATGTCTTCAGACGCTTCGCCAATCGAGCTATGAACAATTTTGGCACCAAGATAAAGCACATCAGAAGTGATAATGGCACTGAATTCAAGAACACTGGCCTTGATACATATCTTGATACCTTGGGCATCACACATGAATTCTCAGCTCCGTACACGCCACAGCAGAATGGCGTCGTCGAACGCAAGAACAGAACACTCATTGAGATGGCCAGAACGATGCTAGATGAATACAAGACTCCAAGAAAATTCTGGACTGAAGCCATTGACACTGCATGCCATACAATCAATCGTGTTTATCTTCACAAGCTTCTGAACAAGACATCTTATGAGCTCCTTACTGGCAAAAAGCCAAATGTCAGTTACTTCAGAGTATTTGGTGCAAGGTGCTGGATCAAGGACCCACATCACACCTCAAAATTTGCACCAAAAGCACATGAGGGTTTTATGCTTGGATATGGAAAGGATTCGCACTCCTACAGAGTCTTCAATCTCTTTCATTACAAAGTGGTTGAAACAGTGGATGTGCGGTTCGATGAGACCAATGGGACACAGAGAGAGCAACTGCCAAATGTGCTAGATGATGTTCCAGCTAGTGAATCAATCAAGCTTATGGGAGCTGGAGAGATTATACCTTCTGAAGCTCATCCTGAAGAAGAACTTATCATCTCAGCACCTGATCCACATGAAGACAATGCTCAGCCTGAAGACATTCCTCCCAACGACAACACAGATCAGCAAGAGCAAAGTCTTCGCCCTATACATCCTCGTGTTGCCAATGAAGTGCAGATTGATAGAATAATTGACAGCATCAATGCACCAGGTCCACTCACTCGTTCAAGGGCAACTCAGCTGGCAAATTTCTGTGGGCACTTCGCATTCGTCTCAATATCAGAACCCAAGAAAGTTGAAGAAGCCTTCATGGAACCTGAATGGATTCAAGCTATGCAAGAAGAGCTTCAATAGTTTGAGCTGAATAATGTATGGGAACTGGTTAAGCGTCCTGTTCCACGGAAGCACAACATAATAGGCACCAAATGGATATACCGCAACAAGCAAGATGAGCATGGTCAAGTTGTCAGAAACAAAGCTCGTCTTGTTGCTCAAGGATATACTCAAGTGGAAGGCATTGACTTTGATGAAACGTTTGCTCCTGTGGCTAGGCTTGAAGCCATACGCATACTGCTGGCCTATGCAAATCATCATAACATACTTCTATATCAAATGGATGTGAAGAGTGCCTTTCTCAATGGCAAGATTGAAGAAGAAGTGTATGTTGCACAACCGCCTGGCTTTGAAAATCCAAAACATCCTGACATGGTATACAAGCTCAACAAGGCGCTGTATGGACTCAAACAAGCCCCTAGGGCCTGGTATGACACACTCAAATACTTCCTGAAGAGCAAAGGCTTCATACCTGGTTCCCTAGATCCCACTCTTTTCACAAAGACATATGATGGTGAACTGTTTGTGTGCCAAATATATGTGGATGACATCATCTTCGGCTGCACAAATCAGAAGTACAGTGAAGAGTTTGGATATATGATGCAAGAGCAATATCAGATGTCCATGATGGGGGAGCTGAAGTTCTTCCTTGGTCTTCAAATACGACAACAACGCAATGGCATCTTCATATCTCAAGAGAAGTATCTCAAAGATTGCCTGAAGAAGTTCGGTATGCAAGACTGCAAAGGCTTCACAACACCAATGCCAGCCAAACATCATCTGGGTCCCGACGAAAATGGTAAAGAGTTCGATCAAAAGGTATACCTCTCCATGATTGGTTCTTTGCTCTATTTATGTGCATCTAGGCCATATATTATGCTTAGTGTTTGCATGTGTGCTCGATTTCAAGCGGCACCAAAGGAATCGCATCACTTAGCTGTGAAGCGAATTCTTTGATATTTGGTTCACACCCCAACTCTAGGATTATGGTAACCAAAGGGCTCAGAGTTTGATTTGGTTGGATCCTCGGATGCTGATTATGCTGGTGACAAAGTTGATCGCAAGTTTACATCAGGCACATGTCACTTTCTGGGATGATCACTTGTATGTTGGTCTTCAAAGAAGCAGAACTGTGTATCTCTCTCCACTGCTGAATCTGAATACATTGCTGCTGGATCTTGCTGCGCTCAGCTTCTGTGGATGAAGCAAACACTCAAGGACTATGGCATTCATCTGAAGCAAGTGCCACTTTACTGCGACAACGAAAGCGCCATCAAGATTGCCAACAACCCAGTTCAGCACTCGAAGACAAAGCACATTGAAATTCGTCATCACTTTCTCAGAGATCATGTTGTGAAGGAAGACATTGATATCATACACGTTAACACTGAAGAGCAATTGGCAGATATCTTCACCAAGCCCTTGGATGAGAAGAGGTTTTGCAAGTTACAGTGTGAGCTAAATATCCTAGAATCCTCAAATGTCCTGTGATCAGGCACACATCCTAACACTTATGCATATTGATGACTTAGATGTGCAACACACGAAGTAAAGTATATCTTCAATCAATGAAGACATACATTCTAAGTGTGAATACATTAATGTGGAATTTGACTTCAGAGCGCCACGATAATTGTGCGCCGTGTCTGGGTCTAATACTTCCTATACGGTGGGTAACGCCACCACCAAACGTTCTATTTTGAAGTGTTTCACTCATGGCGTTACCTTGCAATGTCTTCACATTTGGTTTGGCTTCGAACTCAACATGTCTTCATGATTATCTTCACTATGTTGATTACATATATATATATATATATATATATATATATATATATATATATATATATATATATATACTAGTGTTCTGTCCTCTACAACATTCACTTATAGCTATGTCTTCTTGTTTGAATCTTTTGAACTAAGTGAATGTGGTCGGACCCTAACCTCTCTATGCTCTCTATCTTAAAATTCTATCTCTCCAAGTCATATGCATTCTATTGAAACTGTTGAATGTCTTCTCTGCGTACTTGTCAGCAGAAGACACATAGACAACATTGAAGTCCGTTTTCAATGCTCATTTATCCACATGAAATCCGGAGAAGTAGGAACGACCACCCGACAATCCAGGCGTGCGTGGGACATGGAACTGCCCCCAAAATACCGCATGATGGCCACGTTCCTCAGATGCGAATCGCCAGGGGCACCTGAGTAATAGCGCAGTGCCGCCCCTGCGCCTATAAATTCACACTTACCGCGGTCATTATCTCCTTCTTCCACCCTCGCACGAACCCTAGCGCCACCGCTAGCTCTCGACGACGCCGGCGACGAAGCGCTTCGCTGCCGCAACCTCTCCGACGCCGTCTTCACACCGATCGCGAACATCGTCCTCTCCGCCGTCGCCGTAGGTGTCTTCTGTCGCCAAGTTAGGGCACGGAGGATTGAACTGCTCGGCATCATCTCCCACTCCGTCTAGCAGTTCCAAGTGTGGTAAATAAAACTGCCTTTTTACAGCACCATAGATCCTCTTGTTCTGTCACTTTCTACCACAAGAAGTTTCTGTTCACACAAGCTAGATCTCTCTCAAACTGCATCTCATAACATGCCTAGTATATTCACTTGTGCTTCACAAAGTAGTTAGATTCCTCACTTGTACTGATCTGTGGATTCGTACAAATCTGGAACCAACTTCTTATCTATGAGTGAATGTCTTCGCACGATGAGGTCAATGTCTTCTAAACTGATTTATCTTCAAAATCTTCTGAGAATGCATATGACCTCTTCCCCTTCCCTCGCACCTTAATGCTGTCACAGGTACATGTCCATGGGAGAATCCCTTGGTTCTCATAGTCTGCATTCATTTGCAGAATTCCTACAGCATCACATAAACTCTCCTGAAGCCAGTTCCTGTTGGTCCAGCAAAAGAAAGCCTTTGAAGCCTTTGAAAGTTTTGAAGCCTTTTAAGTTAAAGTTTATGGCTTCAGAAATAGTAGCAAGGAAGGGGGGCAGACAGAGACGTGGAGGAACGTCCAAAGATCTGCCTGATGAACCGGCAGAAATGTACAAAACAGATCCTGAAGAGAATTATGGTCAGCGCAAGACCCGAATCCAATGGATTCGACGCTATTGGGCAGAACAATGGTTCCAATACCGCTTCGTCACCCAGGAGTATGCTGAGAAAAGTGCCATCAAAAGACCATGGGGAGACATCTTATACAAGAACCTTGTACCCAGGTCCAGAGATGAAGCTATTGCCCAAAGCTTCTATCCATGCATGGTTCGTGGGCCACAACCTGATGATGCACATCCGTCGTCACTACTCTGGTGTCGTGACGACAATCTGTTCAAGCGCAATTTCCAATTTGCCCAACAATCAGCGAAGCAGAACAAGAAGAAATTTGGGTTAGACTTCAACCCTGGTCCCTCCACACCAAGGGCAGATGGCACACGCAACGCAGAACCCAATATCATCGGTCCGTATGCCAACCTTGAGGGCCTCATCACCCGCATCTTAGTCCAAGGGACTGCCGTGAATGACCCTCCAGCTGACTCTGAGTCTGATGAAGCTCCTGCTGTACCGAAGCCAAAGCAGTCGAAGAAGCCAAAAGCTTCAAAGCCGGCCCCTTCACCAAAAATCTCAAGGGCGAAGCCATTGGCAACTGCACCTCCTGAAGACAGTGTGCAGTCTGAAGACGTATCCCGCGTCTCCAAGCCCCAGAAGGCCAAGATGCCCCAGCCACACACCAGCAAAGAGCTCACAGCTGCTGCCATTCTGCGTAGCGAAGCCATTGATCTGTCAAGTGATGAAGATCTTGGAGATGACGCTCTCGAGCAGCTCATCAAGAGCAAAGAAGAAGCTGAAATCTTCAACAATTTGCCTCTCTTTGATGTCGCCATCATCCACAACTTCATCGACGAATGGTTTGCCACACCAAACATCAGCTTCGAAGATCTGCAGCTGCCCGTTGGCCTCAGCGTCGCCTTCCAAGGCGCTATTGCTTTAGAACTTGCAATTGCCCAGCGCATTGTTGAACTAAAGCAGAAAATTGATCATGAAAAGGCTCAGTTCAAGAAGCATATGGCCAGGCTCAGCGTGCAAGAAGTGAAGAGCTTCAAGGTCATGATGTACGAACTAAAGGAAAACTTTCTGAACAAGCGTGCAGAAGCTCAAGGTTCGCGGGAGCGAATGAAGTCTCTGGCAGACAGATGTGTGCAGGCCTACAATGAGGCCGAGAAGCGCAAGACACTTGGGCGTCCCGGCATCGACCCCAGGATGGCCGCGAAGAAGAAGAAGAAGCCTGCTATGGCTGAACCAGAGGCACCAAGACAAGAAGCAGTTCCAATTGTCTTCCCAACTACCACGACTGGCTCGAAGCCAAAGAGCCGGTCAACCGCTTCAGAGCTCAAGAAGACGCGAACTGCAGAGGCTGAAGCTAGGAAGCGGAAACATACTGAAGCCTCTCCTTCTACTCCCACTCAGAAGAAGCGAAAGATCAAGAAAGCTCGGGCTGCTCCCACAGAGCCCTTGATGGTTGAACCCCTTTCTGTCGTCCATCCTGACGCAGAACGACAACTGACAGTTCATGAGCCTGCTTCCACAAAGGCTCCTGAAGCTGAAGACATACCAGCAGCCGACCCCATCGCTGCTGAAGACATTGGTCATCAGGACAATGTACAAGATGATGCAGCCCTTCCTCAGTATGAACACAGCAAACTCATAAGCATTGGTCGTCCTTTGACGCCAATTGCACAAGATGCGTCATGGGCGGATCGCCCTCAAGAGGAAGAAGACTTTGAGGCCCAGCCCACTCCAACCCTACAGGCGTCGTCTGCATTCCGCAGGCTTCGCAAAGGTCCAAGGCCTCAAGTCTATGCTGAAGACATTCCGGCTGCATCAGCCGAAGAAAATGAAGAAGTACCACAAGATCCTACTCCCCCGCTACACCACGAAGCAGTTCTCCAGGAGAACGTGCCTAAGTCTGACCCTCCAGCTAGTCAAGCGGAGGCTGAAAATATTGAGGCTGCCACAACCAACACTGAAGCCAATGTGGAGCCCTCCCCACCAAAAGCTTCAGAAGACAGCGAAGCTACTGATCCAGACACTTCTGTTCCTAAGTCTGCTGCAGGTCCTCAATTTGATTACCATGTTGAGCACATGCCTCATGTCCAGAAGCCAGTCCCAAGGCTGCTGAGGTTCCCATGTCCTGCATCAGCACCTGGCTCCTTTAACATCAATAGCTTCAAGGCAGATAATATGTTCTTCAACAACTCCAAGAACCCCTATTCAAGGGAAAGGATTTCATCAGATAGGTTCTGGAGCTATCCTCAGCGCAGCTACTATTCATGCATCCTATACAACCAAGGTCGCATCTTCCCGCACAAGCGCCTTGATGTTGAAGCCATTGCTGGTCTGCCCTGTTTAGAGGAAGCGTTGGATTGCTTCAAGCAAGTGGGTCTGCTGCAGTTTGTAACTAATGAAGAGCACTGGAATGAAGAGGTTCTGCTGCAATTCTATGCCACCCTCCACATCAAAGGATACAATAGAGATCCGAAGACTTGGGCCCTAGAGTGGATGACCGGCAATGTCCATCACGAAGCCAATGCATTTGATATCATTGAGCTCACCGGCCTGCCCACTCCTGGCGAATTCTTCGAGGAAGGCTGTCCACTACACACTGAAGCTCTTGAGAGCATATTCCAGAGGCCTGAACCGAATATGAGTCAGATGCTCTCCATGATGAAGCCATTGCCCCACGATGCTCCTTATCCAACAGAGTTCTTCATTGAAGACTTTGAGTACCTGCCTAGAACCATCTATCACATTATCCGGCGGACTCTCTGGCCTATCAAAGGGCACTCTCCAAATGCCAAGATCGAGGGTACAATGAAGACTCTGATATTTTGTATCCTTCATGGCAAATGCTTCAACGCACAGGACTTCTTCATACGCCAACTTGCTGCATCAGGCTCAGATTTACTTGGTTTGAAGTTCTATGCTCCTTGGGTAATGAGACTGATCAAGCTTCACTCTGCGATCTCATATCAGCCCTCAGCCCGCAACCATCGGATCTTCTTGCCAGATGTGGATACCTCTGCTGAAGCTATATATCCTGAGCCTACCAAGCAACCTTTGAGTCTTCAGAATGTAGAACACCAGAGCTTCACTCAGAACGTTGAAGGTGTTGAAGCCATCTCCAGGGTGTATCCTTTGGCTGGCACTACACGTGCGCCACACCCTGCTTCAACTGAAGCCACTGACAGTGCTACTGCTTCAAGACCCAAGAAGCGCACTCGTGTTCTCAACGACCGAGAGCTTCTTGTGGCCCTTCATCAAAAGCAGGATAGGCATCATGACTCGTTGAAGATACAAATGCAAAGCCTCTTGGTGGATGTAAATCGCATCCGAAACCTTGCCACCAAGAATGCATTCGTTGCACATGAAACCTGTCGCCGCACATGGAAAGGGCTATCAATGATATGTACTGAAGCTGAACTTGAAGAGGATGGCTTCACTGAGCGATTCAAGTTTGACACCACACCTCCTAGAAGGGCTGTGATGCGAAGCACACCATCACTTGAAGACTCTGAGTTTTCTTCATCTGCTGCCACAGTCACTGCCAGAATCATTGATGAAGAAGACGATGCTACCTCACCGCCACCTGCTTCAGCACCTCCAAGATCTTCTGCACCGCCAAACACCTCCAACGACCCTGCTGCTCCTGGGAACGAGTAGACACTCTATGTCTTCAAACCTTTTTGGTCCTTGCTGACAAAAGGGGGAGAAGCATATGGGTTGATAGTCTTCAAGTGGGTCCATATGGGCGGGTGCTTTATGTTTTATTATATTTTGCTTTGTGCTTACAACTCTTGTTTTACATTTGGTTCTTATGAGTTGTAACACTTAAACCAGATGGTCGTCTGCTACTTGTTTGCCACCCTGTTTTGCGAAGATAAATTCCGCATGTGTGACGATAAATTCCGCACTTATCTCATTCTGCAGACATCCATTTTCCATTATGCATGTCATTATCTTCATATATCTTCACATGCATAGTGGATTGTCATCATAAGCTGAAGTGGATCTCCACAAGTACAACCTGCCATGTGCATTTGCATTCCAAAAGCAAATTAACTTGTATGCACATCTTCAGGGGGAGCCCTTGCAACTTATGAAGACAATTCCTTATCCTTTACAATTTCACAGACTATATTCCCCGTTGAAAACTTCAACTAGTTTGTCATCAATCACCAAAAGGGGGAGATTGTAAGTGCATCTAGTGCCACCCCTAGTTGGTTTTGGAGTATTGACGACAAACCTAGTTGAGGGACTAATGTGTTTGTGAGAATTGCAGGATAACACAGGTAGAAGTCCCTCATTGATTCGGTTTTACTACCAGAGATGACCCCTAAAAATGTATGAAGACATTGAAGTCAAAGATGGTATATGAAGATATTCACATTGAAGACTATGACAAAAGAAGACACATTATGAAGCCTATGGAGCTCGAAGACTTAGATCTATCGTAGTTCTTTTTCTTTTGTGTTGAGTCATAGGAACCGCTGTACTGTTAAGTGGGGTCCAGGAGAACCAGTTAGAATGACTGAAGTGATGCCTAAACCAAAAACCTATGTCTTCGAGTGAAGACAATGAGAGCGAATCTTGTCCAGAGCCGGACAAGTCAGCTTTGCTTGTAGCCCAAGTAAAGTTGCCATGAGAGTTTGAAATCTGACCGTTGAGACACGTGTCAGTTCCTTAGTGACCCAGGGTCATTTCGGACAAATCAGGTCGGGTTGCCAAGTGGCTATAAATAGCCCACCCCCTACAACCATAAACGGTTGGCTGCTCAGATTTTAGTGCACGGCTTTTGTCGTTTGAGAGCAACCCACCTCGAAGCCTTTGAGAGAAAATTCCTAGCGAGGAGAAAGCCCTAACCACCCAGAGCCAGAGTAAATTGGGCATCACTTAACTCTTCTTGTCTGAGTGATCTGAAGACTTATTACACTTGAGGACTGTGCATCCTCCAGACGGTTAGGCGTCGCGTTCTGAGCATCCAAGAGACATTGTGGATTGCCAGTGAACAAAGTCTGTGAAGGTTTGGGAGTCTACGTTGAGGACTTACCAGAGTGATTGGGCGAGGACTATGTGACCTTAGCTCAAGGAGAATACGGTGAGGACTTGGTGTCCTGAGCTGCGTGTTCAGGACTGGGTGTCCGGGACTGTGTGTCCTAAGGTTTAAATACCTAGCCGCTCCAACCAGACGTACAGTTGTCACAGCAACTGGAACTGGTCCAACACATCATTGTCTTCAATGAGTCACTGGCTTCATCTTCACTTCCTTTTACTTACTGTTACTCATTGTGAAGCCATTGCATGCTTGCTATATCTTTTGTCTTCACAACGTAACTGTATGATTTGTTTGGCTTCATAACTTCTTCCTACCTGATCCTTATTACACTGCAGCTACTTGTCATTGTGCTTTCACTCTATTGAATACTTGACCATGGCTTGCCTAGTGTAATCTAACTTCCGCTGCATAGTGATAGGCATATCTCTACTGTTTGTCTTCATAACTTCCACGTTTTGAAGACATTCATAAAAATCGCCTATTCACCCCCCCTCTAGTCGATATAACGCACTTTCAATATTCCAAAATAATTCTCCATAAGTTTTCAGGACTTTGGGAGTTGTACAGAATAGGTCTCTTAGATTTGCTCCTTTCCGGTCCAGAATTCCAGCTGCCGGCATTCTCCCTCTTTGTGTAAACCTTGTAAAATAAAAGAGAAAATGCATAAGCATTGTACCATAATGTGTAATAACAGCCCATAATGCAATAAATATCAACATAAAAGCATGATGCAAAATGGACGTATCGATTTCCAAGTCAACCAGGGGCAGCCTGGATTCCCCCTTTCCGTCCTCAGAAACTGATTTCGAATCCCACCTCTAAGGAAACAGAGTAGAAATCTCTGTGATCGCTTCTTCCCCATCCTCGGGAGAACAGAAAATCTCACATATCAATTTTCTCAAGATCTCTCTCACCCTCTCCTTTGACCTCTCCACGAAACTCCCTCGACCTGCCGCCACCGATAGGATACGCCTTGATCTTGCCTTGAACTCGAGCCAATCCCCCACGCCGAAGAGACTCCTCTGGATGCCTGCATCCAGACGTGCGTCGCCCCCTCTAGCAGGGCTGATACGTCTCCGTCGTATCTACTTTTCCAAACACTTTTGCCCTTGTTTTGGACTCTAACTTGCATGATCTGAATGGAACTAACTCGGACTGACGCTATTTTCAGCAGAATTGCCATGGTGTTATTTATGTGCAGAAACAAAAGTTCTCGGAATGACCTGAAACTTCACGGAGCGTCTTTTTGGAAATAATAAAAAATACTGGCAAAAGATGAAGGCCAGGGGGCCCACACCCTAGCCACGAGGGTGGGGGGCGCGCCTGCCCCCTGGGCGTTCCCCCCTACCTCGTGGGCCCCCTGGAGCTCCTCCGACCTCAACCCCAACTCTATATATTCACTTTCTGGGAGAAAAAAATCGAGGAGAAGGATTCATCGTGTTTTACGATACAGAGCCGCCGCCAAGCCCTAAAACCTCTCGGGAGGGCTGATCTGGAGTCCGTTCGGGGCTCCGGAGAGGGGAATCCGTCGCCGTCGTCATCATCAACCATCCTCCATCACCAATTTCATGATGCTCACCACCGTGCGTGTGTAATTCCATCGTAGGCTTGCTGGACGGTGATGGGTTGGATGAGATTTATCATGTAACCGAGTTAGTTTTGTTAGGGTTTGATCCCTAGTATCCACTATGTTCTGAGATTGATGTTGCTATGACTTTGCTTTGCTTAATGCTTGTCACTAGGGCCCGAGTGCCATGATTTCAGATCTGAACCTATTATGTTTTCATCAATATATGAGAGTTCTTGATCCTATCTTGCAAGTCTATAGTCACCTACTATGTGTTATGATCCGGCAACCCCGAAGTGACAATAATCAGGACCACTCTCGGTGATGACCGTAGTTTGAGGAGTTCATGTATTCACTATGTGTTAATGATTTGGTCCGGTACTCTATTAAAAGGAGGCCTTAATATCCCCTAGTTTCCGCTACGACCCCGCTGCCACGGGAGGGTAGGACAAAAGATGTCATGCAAGTTCTTTTCCATAAGCACGTATGACTATATTTGGAATACATGCCTACATTACATTGATGAATTGGAGCTAGTTCTGTGTCACCCTAGGTTATGACTGTTACATGATGAACCGTATCCGGCATAATTCTCTATCACCGATCCATTGCCTACGAGCTTTCCATATATTGTTCTTTGCTTATTTACTTTTCCGTTACTATTGTTACAATCACTACAAAATACCAAAAACATTACTTTTGTTATCATTACCTTTTGCTACTACTTTGCTACTAAATACTTTGCTGTAGATATTAAGTTTCCAGGTGTGGTTGAATTGACAACTCAGCTGCTAATACTTGAGAATATTCTTTGGCTCCCCTTGTGTCGAATCAATAAATTTGGGTTGAATACTCTACCCTCGAAAACTATTGCGATCCCCTAGACTTGTGGGTTATCAAGACTATTTTCTGGCGCCGTTGCCGGGGAGCATAGCTCTATTCTTTGAGTCACTTGGGATTTATATCTGCTTATCATTATGAAGAACTTGAAAGATCCAAGAACCAAGATTTATCCCTCAACTACGAGGGGAGGTAAGGAACTGCCATCTAGCTCTGCACTTGATTCACCTTCTGTTTTGAGTAAGCTTGCGACACCTAAACCTGCTTCTGCTATTGATTCTGATATGTCGCATGTTATTGATGATGCCACTTCTGCTATGCATGATACTTATGATGAAACTACTTCTATGCTTGATACTACTATGACACTTGGTGAATTTCTTGATGAACAACTTGCTAGGGTTAGAGAGAATGAAATTATTGAAACTGATAATATTGATGAAAGTGATGATGAAGACTCTCCCCCTAATAAATATGAATTGCCTGTTGTTCCCGAGGGTTATGTTCTGGATGAAGAATCTGCTAGAGCTATTCTTGCTTGCAATGATAGATGTGATCTAAAGAGGTTATTAGCTAAATCGAAGCAGCAATCTCTTAATGCTAGAATGAAACCTGACCCTAGTTTTGCTACTTCACCTATCTGTGTTACTGATAAGGATTATGAATTCTCTGTTGATCATGATATAATTACTTTGGTTGAATCTGATCCTTTTTATGGCTATGAATCTGAAACTGCTGTGGCACATCTTACTAAGTTAAATGATATAGCTACCTTGTTCACTAATGATGAGAGAACTCGTTACTTTTATATCCTTAAAATATTTCCGTTCTCATTAAAGGGTGATGCTAAGATATGGTTTAATTCTCTTGATCTTGGTTGTGTGCGTAGTCCCCATGATATGATTTGTTACTTCTCTGCTAAATATTTCCCTGCTCATAAGAAACAAGCTGCTTTAAGGGATATATATATATATAATTTTGTGTAAATTGAAGAATAGAGTCTCCCACAAGCTTGGGGGAGGCTTCTCCAATTACTTAATGCTTTGCCTGATCATCCTCTTAAGAAAAATGAAATACTTGATATCTTTTATATTGGACAAACCGATGCTTCCAGAGATTACCTGGATAGTTGTGCTGGTTCTGTTTTCAGGGAAAGAACACCGGATGAAGCTGAAATTCTATTGAATAATATGTTGACTAATGAAAATAATTGGACACTTCCTGAGCCAACTCCTAAGCCTATTCCTAAACCAACTCCGAAGAAGAGAGGTGTTCTATTTCTCAGTCCTGAAGATATGCAAGAGACAAAGAAATCCATGAAATAAAAGGGTATTAAAGCTGAAGATGTTAAGAATTTACCTCCTATTGAAGAAATACATGGTCTTAATTTACCGTCCGTCGAAGAAATGCATAATTTTAATCCATCTCCTATTGAAGAAACACATGGTCTTGATAACCCGACACAGGTAGTAAAGGTAAATTCTCTCTATAGATATGATAAAGCTGAAATCCCATTTACTAAGTTTGCTAGCCCATGCTTAGATGGGTTTGACAAATTTATGGTTAAGCAAGAAGACTTCAATGCTTATTTTGGTAGAGAATTAAAACACAGTGCTGATATGCTTGAACACTTGGATGATTATATGGCTAATGTCAAAGGTGAACTTAAACTTCTTAGTAAGCATGCTTCTATGGTTACTACTCAAGTAGAACAAGTACTTAAGGCTTAAAATGATTTGCTCAATGAATTGAATAGTAACAATAATGACTATGCTATTAGAGTTATGACTAGAGGTGGTAAAATGACCCAGGAACCTTTGTATCCTGAGGGCCATCCTAAGAGAATTGAGAAAGATTCTCAGAGAAATAATATATATGCACCTAGTCCTCCTAAAAGGAAGAAAACGAAAATGATAGGACTTTGCATGCTTGTAGTGAACCTATTACTGAAACACCTGGGAACCCAAATGATATTTCTATTTTTGATGCTGAAACACAATCTGGTAATGAACCTGAAACTAGTGATAATGTTAATGATGATGTTCATGTTGATGCTCAACCTAGTAATGATAATGATATAGAAATTAAACCTGCTGTTGATCTTGATAACCCACAATCAAAGAATCAACGTTATGATAAGAGAGACGTTGTTGCTAGGAAACATGGTAAAGAAAAAGAACCATGGGTTCAGAAACCCATGCCTTTTCCTCCCAAACCATCCAAGAAAAAGGATGATGAGGATTTTGAGTGCTTTGTTGAAATGATTAGATCTATCTTTTTGCGTATGCGATTAAATGATATGCTTAAAATGAATCCTTATGCTAAGTACATGAAAGAAATTGTTACTAATAAAAGAAAGATACCGGAAGTTGAAATTTCCACCATGCTTGCTAATTATACTTTTAAGGGTGGAGTACCAAAGAAACTTGGAGATCCAGGAGTACCCACTATACCATGCTCTATTAAAAGAAACTATGTTAAAACTGCTTTATGTGACCTTGGAGCCGGTGTTAGTGTTATGCCTCTCTCTTTATATCGTAGACTTGATTTGAATAAGTTGACACCTACTGAAATATCCTTGCAAATGGCTGCTAAATCAACTGCTATACATGTCGATATTTGTGAGGATGTGCCTGTTGTGGTTGCAAACGTTACTATTTTAACGGACTTTGTTATTCTTGATATTCCCCAGGACGATAGTATGCCTATTATTCTTGGAAGACCCTTTTTGAATACTGCAGGGGCTGTTATTGATTGCAACAAAGGCAATGTCACTTTTCATGTTAATGGTAATGAGCGTACGGTACACTTTCCAAGGAAACAACTTCAAGTCCACAGTATTAATTCTATTTGAAAAATTCCATCAATTATTTTTGGAGGTTTTGAATTTCCTCTTCCTACTTTCAAGAAGAAATATGATATTCTTATTGTTGGGGATGTGCATATCCCCGTTGAGGTAACCTAGTGATATTCGAAAATTCTCCGGTTCCATGTTATTCGAAATGAGTTTGTTAACAAGACTTGATCAACCTTGTTAATGGATTCCTTTTGATGATCATGAGATGGATGAATTTAGAAAAAACAACTCTCTGTACCCTCCTTTTACTTTCTTTTATTTATATTAAATAAAATAAAAATAGCATTTTCTGCCTGTTATCTGAATTACCCGTGCAATATAAAAATACCTCGAAAATAAAGTTCTCCAAATGCCCTGAAATTTAAATATGATTTTTTGTGGAATATTTGAGAATATTTGGCACTGAGAACACAGCAGGGGGGGCATCCACCTGGCGACGAGGGTGGAGGGCGCACCTCCTGCCTCGTGGGCCCATGGTGGACCTCCTCCACTTATTCCTGCACCCACACACTCCTTCTTCCTCCCACAAACACTATTATCCAGTTCAAACCTGAGTCCAAGCTCATTTTGCATCCATTTTCGATCTCCTTGCTCAAAGCACCTCTCACAAAACTGCTTGGGGGGATTGTTCCTTGGTATGTTACTCCTCCATTGGTACAATTAGTTTTTGTTCTAGTGCTTTATTCATTGCAAAGTTGTGCTGCCTAGGTGACCATGTTCTTGAGATTGCATGTCAAATTTATGAGGTTTCAAGTAGTTTTGATGCATGATATAGGCTCTAGGCACTTGTAGGAGTAGTTGTTATCAATTTTGTTGAGTTTGATTTACTTTTATTTGAAGTTACTAAAAATTTCAGAAATTTTTCAGAGGAAGAAATATGTTTAGGAAAATGTACCAAGGTGGTCCTTCAAGGAAGCAAGGACCCAGGCTTGCAATGCGTGATGCTGACGATGAGCCACCAAGGGACGCTCCAGTGCGGCCTTGTGAATGGCCTTCAGAGGACTTCATGGATCGAGCGGGAATTAAGGAAGAATTTAACGCATATTTGCGTAACGCTGATCTTGTGAGCTTCGAGGAAGAAAAATGCCGTCAGTACCACTATCTCACTAGTTCCTTTGTGAGGAGGTTTGAATTTTCATCTTCACATAATTCTCAAACTGTCCTGTTTGATCTTTTTGAAAATTCTTACACTATGGACTTAGAGGACTTTACCACAGCTTGCAAACTTCCACAATGGGGTAGTACTAGTGAACCTCGCAAATCTGAATTTAGAGATTTTCTTGCTAGTATAACTGTGGGGGGATCTAGAGATATAGCACAAGCTACCATAGGGAGCATTCATTTTCCTGCTATACATTATTTTGCTCTCTTCATAGGTAGACGCATTAACGGTAAAGATGAAGCATGTCACATGTGTGTCCCTGACCTCAGTATTCTTAGGAGTGTTGTGTTAGGAGATAAATCTTGTAATTTGGGAGCCATTGTTGCACGTAGGTTGCATCTTAATAGATTTAATGGAGATTTCTTTGGTGGAATTTATGCAACCCGCATAGCTAATTTTCTTGGTATAACCATACGTGAGGATGATATTGAGTTGCCTCCTGCTTATTTGGATTATGAGGCTATGGTTCGTCATCAGTTTGTTGATAGGAACGATCAGTTCCTCCTGTACCAACTAATCTTTGACAGACGACACACCTATCACGCCGCTCTCCCTGCTTCTACTTTCTTTGACTTTCAGGCAAAAGGGAGATATTCTATAACCAGAGAGGAGGCGGAAGAGTATAAGAGGAGAGCTGAGATAGCTCGCCTCCAAGCTGCAGCCCACGATGCAATGACTGCTGCATCTCAGTACGACCCCAACTACAACTTTGGATATCCGCCAGGCCATCCGTGGCATTAGACCAACTTAGGCCAAAATCCTAAGCTTGGGGGAGTACGTATTTCTCACCGATATTACATTTATGTTCACACACTCATTGCTAGATGTCGGTGCTCATACTTTTTCATTGTAATATCCATGCTAGTTTATTTTCTCTTTTTATGCTTTCTTCTTGTGTGTTTAATAAACCTTAAGAAAAAACAAAAAAATAGTTGTAGCTTTTAATTAGTTTACTTTCCATGCTTGTAGTAGTAATTAAAAAGAAAACCCAAAAAGATTTCCTGTTCTTATTTTGCTTGTTGGGAGCTTTCCTGTTCTTTTCTTTTCTTTGGGGGTCGATAGGAGAAGACCATAATTAAATTGTTGAAGTGGCTCTTATATGTATTATTGTTGATTTGACAAAAGAGCCCATATTTCCTTGTCTTCTCCTGTTTATTGAATGCTTGTAGATTCCAGCTTAGTCCAATGCACATGCACTATTATTATTATTCACATCATTTGGTCGTGCAAGTGAAAGGCAATTATGATGATATATGATGGACTGATGGAGATGAGAAAGGCTGGTATGAACTCGACCTCTCTTGTTTTTGTAAATATGATTAGTTTATCGTTCCTGATTCAGCATATTATGAATAAACATGTTTGCAATGCCAACTAGAGATCATAGTTTCTTATGCCATGCTTAATTAGCTAGGAGCTTATAATGGTTTACCTTGCGTGCCAACATGCTATTAAAATGGTTGTGATGTGGTATGATAGGGTGGTATCCTCTTTTGAACGATTCGAGTGGCTTGACTTGGCACATGTTCACGCATGTAGGTGAAACAAAATCAACATAGCCTCTACAATATTTATGTTCATGGTTCATTATATCCTACTCATGCTTGCATTCGGTGTCGATTAATTTTAATGCATGTTCATGACTGTTGTCGCTCTCTAGCTGGTCGCTTCCCAATCTCTTTCTAGCCTTCACCTGTAGTAAGCGGGAATACTGCTTGTGCATCCAATCCCATAAACCCCAAAGTTATTCCATATGAGTCCACCATACCTACCTATATATGGTATCTACCTGCCGTTCCAAGTAAATTTGTATGTGCCAAACTCTAAACCTTCAAATAATTATCCTGTTTTGTATGCTCGAATAGCTCATGTATCAACTAGGGCTTTCCGTATCTTCCATGTTAGGCGGGTTATTCTCAAGAGGAGTGGACTCCGCTCCTCACTCACGAGAAAATGGCTGGTCACTGGGATGCCCAGTCCCATGCTTTATGCAAATCAAATCAAAATAATTGCAAACAAAACTCCCCCTGGGACTCTTGTTAGTTGGAGGCACTCGTTGTTTCGAGAAGCCATGGATTGATGCTTGTTGGTGGAGGGGGAGTATAAACTTTACCATTCTGTTTGGGAACCGCCTATAATGTGTGTAGCATGGAAGATATCACCATCTCTTGGTTCTTATGTTGACAATGAAAGTATACCACTCAAAATATTATTCACCTCTATTTCAAAACCGAGCTCTGGCACCTCTACAAATCCCTGCTTCCCTCTGCGAATGGCCTATCTATTTACTTTTATGTTGAGTCATCATCCTCTTATTAAAAAGCACCAGTTGGAGAGCACCACTATCATTTGCATTCATTACCATTAGTTTACATTGAGTATGACTTGACTGGATCTCTTTTACCATAAATTACAATGTCTAGTCAGTCCTTGATCTTTAAAGGTGCTCTGCATTTATGTTTTGCGGTCTTAGAAAGGGCTAGCGAGATACCATCCTGTTATATCATATTATGATTGTTTTGAGAAAGTGTTGTCATCCGAGATTTATTATTATTGCTCGCTAGTTGATTATGCCATTGATATGAGTACATGAGACCTAAGTGTTATTGTGAATATGGTTAGTTCATAATCTTTGCCGAAAACTTGAATGCTGGCTTTACATATTTACAACAACAAGAGCAAACAGAGTTTGTAAAAGTTTTTCTTTATCACTTTCAGTTTGTCAACTGAATTGCTTGAGGACAAGCAAAGGTTTAAGCTTGGGGGAGTTGATACGTCTCCGTCGTATCTACTTTTCCAAACACTTTTTCCCTTGTTTTGGACTCTAACTTACATGATTTGAATGGAACTAACCTGGACTGACACTGTTTTCAGTAGAATTGCCATGGTGTTATTTATGTGGAGAAACAAAAGTTCTCAGAATGACCTGAAACTTCATGGAGCGTCTTTTTGGAAATAATAAAAAATACTGGCAAAAGATGAAGGTCAGAAGCCCACACCCTAGCCATGAGGGTGGGGGGCACGCCTGCCCCCCTGGGCGCGCCCGCTACCTCGTGGGCCCCCTGGAGCTCCTCCGACCTCAACCCCAACTCCATATATTCACTTTCGGGGAGAAAAATATTGAGGAGAAGGATTCATCGCGCTTTACGATACAGAGCCGCCGCCAAGCCCTAAAACCTCTCGGGAGGGCTGATCTGGAGTCCGTTCGGGGCTCTGGAGAGGGGAATCCATCGCCGTCGTCATCATCAACCATCTTCCATCACCAATTTCATGATGCTCACCATCGTGCGTGAGTAATTCCATCGTAGGCTGCTACCTCTTGAGCACTGCGTTGGTTTTCCCCGAAGAGGAAGGGATGATGCAGCAAAGTAGCGTAAGTATTTCCCTCAGTTTTTGAGAACCAAGGTATCAATCCAGTAGGAGGCTATGCGCGAGTCCCTCGTACCTGCACAAAACAAATAAATCCTCGCAACCAACGCAATAAGGGGTTGTCAATCCCTACACGGCCACTTACGAGAGTGAGATCTGATAGATATGATAAGATAATATTTTTGGTATTTTTATGACAAAGATGCAAAGTAAAATAAAAGCAAAGTAAAAAGCAAAGGAAATAACTAAGTATTGGAAGATTAATATGATGAATATAGACCCGGGGCCATAGGTTTCACTAGTGGCTTCTCTCAAGAGCATAAGTATTCTACGGTGGGTGAACAAATTACTGTTGAGTAATTGACAGAATTGAGCATAGTTATGAGAATATCTAGGTATGATGATGTATATAGGCATCACGTCCATGACAAGTAGACCGACTCCTGCCTGCATCTACTACTATTACTCCACTCATCAACCGCTATCCAGCATGCATCTAGAGTATTAAGTTAATGAAAACAGAGTAACGCCTTAAGCAAGATGACATAATGTAGAGGGATAAACTCATGCAATATGATGAAAACCCCATCTTGTTATCCTCGATGGAAACAATACAATACGTGCCTTGCTGCCCCTACTATCACTGGGAAAGGACACCGCAAGATTGAACCCAAAGCTAAGCACTTCTCCCATTGCAAGAAAGATCAATCTAGTAGGCCAAACCAAACTGATAATTCGAAGAGACTTGCAAAGATAACCAAGAATACATAAAAGAATTTAGAGAAGATTCAAATATTATTCATAGATAGACTTGATCATAAACCTACAATTCATCGGTTTCAACAAACACACTGCAAAAAGAAGATTACATCGAATAGATCTCCGCAAGAGAGGGGGGGAACATTGTATTGAGATCCAAAAAGAGAGAAGAAGCCATCTAGCTAATAACTATGGACCCATAGGTCTAAAGTGAACTACTGACACTTCATCAGAGGGGCTATGGTGATGATGTAGAAGCCCTCCATGATCGATGCCCCCTCCGGCGGAGCTCCGGAACAGGCCCCAAGATGGGATCTCGTGGATACAGAAAGTTACGGCGGTGGAATTAGGGTTTTGGCTCCCTATCTGATCGTTTGGGGTTACGTAGGTATATATAGGAGGAAGGAGTACATCGGTGGAGCAACAGGGGCCCATGAGGGTGGAGGGCGCGCCTGGCGGGGAGGGGGTAGGCACGCCCCCTACCTCGTGGCCTCCTCTTTTGTGTCTTCACGTAGGGTCCAAGTCTCCTGGATCATGTTCAGTGAGAAAATCACGTTCCCGAAGGTTTCATTCCGTTTGGACTCCGTTTGATATTCCTTTTCTTCGAAACCCTAAAATAGGCAAAAAACAGCAATTCTGGGCTGGGCCTCCGGTTAGTAGGTTAGTCCCAAAAATAATATAAAAGTGGATAATAAAGCCCAATAATGTCCAAAATAGTAGATAATATAGCATGGAGCAATCAAAAATTATAGATACGTTGGAGACGTATCAAGCATCCCCAAGCTTAATTCCTACTCGTCCTCGAGTAGGTAAATGATAAAAACAGAATTTTTGATGCGGAGTGCTACTTGGCATAATTTTAATGTAATTCTTCTTAATTGTGGTATGAATATTTAGATCTGAAAGATTCAAGATAAAAGTTTAATATTGACATAAAAATTAATACTTCAAGCATACTAACTAAGCAATTATGTATTCTCAAAATAACATGGCCAAAGAAAGTTCATCCCAACAAAATCAAATAGTTTAGTCATGCTCCATTTTCGTCACACAAGAATGCTCTCATCATGCACAACCCCGATGACAAGCCAAGCAATTGTTTCATACCTTAGCAATCTCAAACCTATAAACTTTCACGCAATATATGAGCGCGAGCCATGGACATAGCACTATGGGTGGAATAGAATATGATGATGGGGGTTATGTGGAGAAGACAAAAAGGGAGAAAGTCTCACATCAACGAGGCTAATCAATGGGCTATGGAGAAGCCCACCGATTGATG
Source organism: Triticum aestivum (assembly GCF_018294505.1). Classification (NCBI taxonomy): domain Eukaryota; kingdom Viridiplantae; phylum Streptophyta; class Magnoliopsida; order Poales; family Poaceae; genus Triticum; species Triticum aestivum. The sequence continues at coordinate 755,109,732 of NC_057797.1, read as the reverse complement.
TTAATGCAAGGAGTAGGGATTGCCATGCAACGGATGCACTAGAGCTATAAATGTATGAAAGCTCAACAAAAGAAACTAAGTGGGTGTGCATCCAACTTGCTTGCTCACGAAGACCTAGGGCACTTGAGGAGGCCCATTGTTGGAATATACAAGCCAAGTTCTATAATGAAAGTTTCCCACTAGTATATGAAAGTGACAAAATAAGAGACTCTCTATCATGAAGGTTATGGTGCTACTTTTAAGCACAAGTGTGGCAAAGGATAGTAACATTGTCCCTTCTCTCTTTTTCTCTAATTTTTTTATTTAGGCCCTTTTTTATATGGCCTTTCTCCTATTTTTTTTATTTCCTCACTTGGGACAATGCTCTAGAAAATGATGATCATCACACTTCTATTTATTTACAACTCAATGATTACAACTCGATGCTAGAACAAAAGATGACTCTATATGAATGCCTCCAGCGGTGTACTGGGATATGCAATGAACCAAGAGTGACATGTATGAAAGAATTATGAACGGTGGCTTTTCCACAAATACTGTGTCAACTACATGATCATGCTAAGCAATATGACAATGATGAATGTGTCATGATAAATGGAATGGTGGAAAGTTGCATGGCAATATATCTCAGAATGGCTATGGAAATGCCATAATAGGTAGGTATGGCGGTTGTTTTGAGGAAGATATAAGGAGGTCTATGTGTGAAAGAGCGTATCATATCACGGGGTTTGGATGCACCGGCGAAGTTTGCACCAACTCTCAATGTGAGAACGGACAATGCATGGTACCGAAGAGGCTAGCAATGATGGAAGGGTGAGAGTGCGTATAATCCATGGACTCAACATTAGTCATAAAGAACTCACATACTTATTGCAAAAATCTACAAGTCATCAAAGCAAAGTATTACGTGCATGCTCCTAGGGGGATAGATTGGTAGGAAAAGACCATCGCTCATCCCCGACTGCCACTCATAAGGAAGACAATCAAAAAATAAATCATGCTCCGACTTCATCACATAACGGTTCACCATATGTGCATGCTACGGGAATCACAAACTTTAACACAAGTATTTCTCAGATTCATAACTACTCAACTAGCATAACTCTAATATCACCATCTTCATATCTCAAAACATTATCAAGCATCAAACTTCTCATAGCATTCAACACACTCATAAGAAAGTTCTTTTACTATTCTTGAATTCCAAGCATATTAGGATTATTTAAGTCAATTACCATGCTATTTAAGACTCTCAAAATAATCTAAGCGAAGCATGAGAGACCAATAGTTTCTATAAAACAAATCGACCACTGTGCTCTAAAAGATATAAGTGAAGTACTAGAGCAAAACTATATAACTCAAATGATATAAGTGAAGCACAAAGAGTATTCTAACAAATTCCAAACCATGTATGGCTCTCTCAAAAGGTGTGTACAGCAAGGATGATTGTGGTAAACTAAAAAGCAAAGACTCAAATCATACAAGACGCTCCAAGCAAAACACAGTGAATAAAAATATAGCTCCAAGTAAAGTTACCGATAGAAGTAGACAAATAGAGGGGATGCCTTCCGGGGCATCCCCAAGCTTTGGCTTTTAGGTGTCCTTAGATTATATTGGGGGTGCCATGGTCATCCCGAAGCTTAGGCTCTTGCCGATCCTTGTTCCATAATCCATCAAATCTTTACCCAAAACTTGAAAACTTCACAACACAAAACTTAAAGTAGAAAAATCTCGTGAGCTCCGTTAGCGAAAGAAAACAAAAGATCACTTCAAGGTACTGTAATTAACTCATTATTTATTTATATTGGTGTTAAACCTACTGTATTACAACTTCTATGTGGTTTATAAACTATTTTACTAGCCATAGATTCATCAAAATAATCAAACAACACATGAAAAACAGAATCTGTCAAAAACAGAATAGTCTGTAGTAATCTGTAGCTAGCGCAAGATCTGGAACCCCAAAAATTCTAAAATAAGTTGCTGGACGTGAGGAATTTATCTATTAATCATATGAAAAAGGAATTAACTAAATGTCACTTTCCAAATAAAAATGGCAGCAGTCCTCGTGAGCGCTGAAGTTTCTGTTTTTTACAGCAAGATTAACAAGACTTTCCCCAAGTCTTCCCAACGGTTCTACTTGGCACAAACACTAATTAAACACAAAAAACACAACCTAATCAGAGGCTAGATAGATTATTTATTACTAAACAGGAGCAAAAAACAAGGAATAAAAATAAAATTGGGTTGCCTCGCAACAAGCGCTATCATTTAATGCCCCTAGCTAGGCATAACAAGCAAGGATAGATCTAGGTATTGCCATCTTTGGTAGGCAATTCTTCAATGAGGCATCTACCATCCTTAGGAATTTCTTTCTTTTTATTGATTATCAAATTTTTAGGCACAATATCGAAAAATTCATTTGTAACAAATGGTTCCTTAATGATAGCAAAAAGATTGGGATGAATACTTATAGATTTGAGATCCGCAGTTTCCTTACTAGAGGATTCACCCTTATTTTTAGGAACATACATAAGCTTGGGAATTTTAGTGGGAGGACTTGGAGTATTTTTTTACGGAAGAGAAAGCGGTTCCCAAGTTGGTAATAATATCCTCAAGTTTATCGATCCTAGTGGAATCATTATTTAATTTCTCATTAACTATGGGTTCCTTCTCTTTAATATTTTTAAAAGTGACTCCTACTTTAGATCCATATTGAGAGATTCGGTTGTGGATATTTTTATCCTAATTTTCAATTAACTCTATGGTAGCAACCTTATTTTCAATAATTTCGAGCCTTTGCATTACATGCTCCAAAGTTAATACAGTTCTGTTAACCAAAAGAGGGGGTGAGCCAAACAAATATATCATAGCATTATAAGAATCAAAAGTATGTCTACCCAAGAAGTTCCCTCTAGTAATAGTATCAAGGATATATTTGTGCCAGGGAGTTATGCCTACATAAAAATTGCGAACAAGAACAGAAGTAGATTGCTTTCTGGTAGATCTATTTTGAGCATTGCAAATTCTATACCAAGCATATTTTAGATTTTCTCCCTCCCTTTGCTTAAAATTTAGAATTTCATTCTCTAGAGACAACAGAGAAGATAAGGGACTAGCCATAACGACAAGCAAGCAAACTAACACACAAGCAAACAAAAAGCAAGCGGGCAAAAAGAAGCAAATAGAGAAAGAGAGGGAGGATAGAGAGAGGGCGAATAAAACGGCAAGGGTGAAGTGGGGGAGAGGAAAACGAGAGGCAAATGGAAAATAATGTAATGCGGGAGATAGGGATTGTGATGGGTACTTGGTATACTGACTTTTGCGTAGACTCCCCGGCAACGGTGCCAAAAATCCTTCTTGCTACCTCTTGAGCACTGCGTTGGTTTTCCCCGAAGAGGAAGGGATGATTCAGCAAAGTAGCATAAGTATTTCCCTCAGTTTTTGAGAACCAAGGTATCAATCCAGTAGGAGGCTATGCGCGAGTCCCTCGTACATGCACAAAGCAAATAAATCCCCACAACCAACGCGATAAGGGGTTGCCAATCCCTACACGGCCACTTACGAGAGTGAGATCTGATGGATATGATAAGATAATATTTTTGGTATTTTTATGATAAAGATGCAAAGTAAAATAAAAGCAAAGTAAAAAAGCAAAGGAAATAACTAAGTATTGGAAGATTAATACGATGAATATAGACCCGGGGGCCATAGGTTTCACTAGTGGCTTCTTGCAAGAGCATAAGTATTCTACGGTGGGTGAACAAATTACTGTTGAGCAATTGACAGAATTGAGCATAGTTATGAGAATATCTAGGTATGATGATGTATATAGGCATCACGTCCGAGACAAGTAGACCGACTCCTGCCTGCATCTACTACTATTACTCCACTCATCGACCGCTATCCAGCATGCATCTAGAGTATTAAGTTAATGAAAACAGAGTAACGCCTTAAGCAAGATGATGTGATGTAGAGGGATAAACTCATGTAATATGATGAAAACCCCATCTTGTTATCCTCGATGGCAACAATACAATACGTGCCTTGCTGCCCCTACTGTCACTGGGAAAGGACACCGCAAGATTGAACCCAAAGCTAAGCACTTCTCCCATTCACTACTAGGAAAAGGGCTATAGATGAAATGGACACTAATGGCGCACCTGTCATGTGGTGCGCCACTACTATATAGCAGTGGCGCACCATGTGCTGGTGCGCCATTAGTGTGGAAGACACTAATGGCGCACCTGGCACATGGTGCGTCACTAGTAACAATTTTTTTTCCAAACATACTAATGGCGCATCACCGCACAGTGTGCCATTACTAGTGCTAACTAGTAATGCCGCACCGGCCACACAGTGCGCCACTACTGTTGTTTTTTTATTCTTTTTTTGCAAAACTACTAATGGCGCACCGTAGCATAGTGCGCCATTACTAGTTTAAACTAGTAATGGCGCACTGTGCCATGGTGCGCCATTAGAATATTTTTTTTTATTTTTTTGCAAAACTTCTAATGGCGCATCAGCAACAGGTGCGCCATTAGTAACCAGGGTTACTAATGGCGCATTTGCAGGTGGTGCGCCATTAGTAACCTGGGACCAACAAGATATTACAACCCACCTACCCACTCATTTTCCCCACTTCATTCTCCACCTCCTCCTCCAAGCTTGTCTCGGCTGCCTCCTCCTCCTCACCTCATTTGCACCATAGATTCATCCAAATTAAGTGGTAAATTACCTTTTTTTGATAGGTAAGTAAGGGGGGAAGCTATCTTTATGTTGTTCTCCCACTCCAACAACGTGCACATGCACTTTTTGTGGCCTAGCTAGATCTATGTATGTTCGTGGTGTTGCATATGTTTGTGGTGTTGCATATATGTTTGTGTTTGCAGGTACCGGTATTTGAAATGCGATAGTTGCCAATATTTTGCCGGAATGTTGATTCATTTCTGTTTCGGCGAGAATTTTGGCACTATGCATTCTTTTTGGTCCTATTTTTAGGGAAAGTCATGCCAAATTTTTTCTTGGTTCTAAAATATTGTTTTATTCTACCCCGCAGGCGACAATGGTCCGCACGATGACCGAAGGCATCGTGAATAGGTTTTTGAGCTTCGTGAAGACCGAGATGCTTCAAAAGAATGAGATGGAGATAAGATGTCCGTGTCGAAGATGCAAGCTGAAGAGCCTTATTGCGGACCCGGATTCTGGGCAGGTGCGGGACCACCTGCTCTTGCGTGGTTTCATGGATGGCTATCGGTGGCAAGGTGATGAAGATGACTATGAAGTCGTCCATGGGGGGCGGGCAAGAAATGAGGAAGGGCAGCAAGACAACCACCGTGGCTCGGGCGGGCGAGAAGACGAAGAATCTCCAGGACATGATCACGATGGTGATGCTGTACACAGTCATCATATAGAAGATGCCGGACATGATGATGAGGAAGATGCCGGAGTAGACGAAGGGTATGATCATGAAGATGAAGATGCCGGCAGAGCAGACGATGATGGACCATCGATGGGCTGGGTGCAGGACCCTCATATTCAAGAGCTGCTTCTCAAGCAGACGGATAACGCAGGAGCTGCCGCCCGAGAGAAAGCCAAGCTGGATCAACTGAAGATAGACGCGGTTACTCCATTGTATGAAGGATGCATGCCCGAGGATACCCGCCTGAAAGTAACGCTCATGGCTCTGGAGATGAAGGTAAAACACAAAATGACCGACGCATGCTTCGACGAGAACATGTCATTCTGGCACGAACGTCTTCCCAAGGGGAACAAGTGCCCGACCAGTTTCGAGGAGGCGAAGAAAATCGTGTGTCCTTTGGATTTACCGCACGTGAAATACCATGTGTGCATGAACAATTGCATCATTTATCAGGACGAGCACGCGGAGTCTACCATATGTCAGGTGTGCGGCGTCACTCGATACAAGAAGAGGAAGAAAGCTCCTCGAAAAGTGGTGTGGTACTTTTCGATCACTCCTCGTCTGCAGCGGTATTTCGCGGACCCTAAGGTAGCAAAGCTCCTGTGTTGGCACGTAGATAGGGAGGAGAAGAAGCGAGAAGATGACGCAAATGATCCGGAGATAAATAAAAAAGACAAGATGCTGAGTCACCCAAAGGATGCGAGCCAGTGACAAGCGTTGAACTTCAAACACCCAGAATTTGGGAAGGATCCAAGGAACATCATGCTGGGCGCGAGCATCGATGGAGTCAATCCGTTTGGCAGCCAGAGAAGCACACATAGCACCTGGCCTGTGTTTGTGTGGATGTACAACCTTCCCCCCTGGTTGTGCATGAAGAGGAAGTACATTCACATGAGTATGCTAATTGAAGGGCCGAAACAACCAAGGAACGACATCAATCTGTATCTGGGGCTGCTGAAAGAGGAGCTAGACACACTTTGGAAAATGCCAGCCAATACGTGGGACACCGCAGAGAAAGAATATTTCCCTATTAGAGCCGCACTGCTCATGACGGTGCACAACTATCTCGGTTACAGTTATCTCGCGGGGCAGGTGGTCCACGGATTTTCTGGATGCGTCAGGTGCATGGATGACACAACGTATCACCAACTAGATAGAGATCCCGGGTCTTCAAAAACCGTGTTCATGGGACATCGAAGGTGGCTTCGCGACGATGACCCGTGGAGGAAACGTAAGGATCTGTTCGATGGTGAAACCGAACCCCAAAGATGCCCCCGTACGAGGAGCGGCGAGGAAATAGACCAGCTATTGAAAAATTGGAAAGATTGCCCACTGCCGGGAAAGAAGCAAAAGGCGCCAGAGCCGGGAAAGAAGCGAAAGGCGCCAGAGCCGCTGCTGAAGGTATGGAAAACGAGGTCTGTTTTCTGGGACTTGCCGTACTGGAAGATCCACCGTGTGCCTCAGAGCCTTGATGTCATGCATATCACGAAGAACGTGTGCGAGAGTCTTCTTGGTACCCTGCTCAACATGCCATAGAGGACCAAAGATGGGCCGAAAGCAAGGGCAGACTTGAAATCAATGGGCATCAGGGAGAAGCTTCACGCTAATTATGATGATGATGATGATGATGAGGCGAAGCAGGACACGAAAAGTCGTCGCAAAGGGAAAAAGGCCAAGAAGACCAAAAATGACTACCCCCCCGCGTGCTTCACTCTAAGTCAGGAGGAGATCGAGCAGTTTTTCACCTGCCTCGTAGGAGTAAAACTTCCTTACGGTTACACGGGGAAGATAAGCAGATACCTAGACCCAGCGAAGAAGAAGTTCAGCGGGATGAAGTCTCACGACTGTCACGTGCTGATGACGCAGATACTTCCAGTTGCAATCCGTGGGATCATGGACGCGCACGTCCGTGAAACGCTATTTGGCCTATGCAACTTTTTCGACGTCATCTCTCGGAAGTCGGTTGGCGTGAGGCAACTCAGAAGGCTACAAGAAGAGATCATGGTGATACTATGCGAGCTTGAGATGTACTTCCCGCCCGCATTCTTCGATGTTATGGTGCATCTGCTGGTCCATATCATGGAGGATATCATCCAACTCGGGCCGATGTTCCTGCACAACATGATGCCATTCGAAAGGATGAATGGTGTCATCAAAGGATACGTTCGCAACATGTCACGTCCAGAGGGAAGCATAGCCAGGGGCTTTCTGCCCGAAGAGTGCATCTCCTACTGCACGAATTATCTAGGCATCGAGGACCTCGTTGGTCTGCCCGTCAACAGGCACCTCGGCAGGCTCGCTGGATGGGATCACCGTGAGGGTTGCCGCGAAATGCATCTCGACTTCGACGGTCGACTAGCCGACTTTGAAAGAGCAAACCTAGTCGCGCTACAACACATAGACGTGGTCGATCCTTGGGTGGTAGAGCACAAAACCTTTATTGAGAAGATGCACAATGACCGAGGCCAACAGAGGACGGACGGAGATATAATCAAAGAGCACAACTCATGTTTCACGCGTTGGTTCAAGCATAAGCTTCTATCGTACCCTTTACATGAGGATCCTTCCGCGGAAGAACAACTCATATTCGCCTTGTCATAGGGCGCCGAGCACAACCTGATGACCTATGAGGCGTACGATATCAACGGCTACACATTCTACACCGAGGACAAGGACATGAAGAGCGATGGTTATCAGAACTCCGGGGTAACGATGGAATCCTACACCGGTAATGACAAGGATAGATACTACGGAAGGATCGAGGAGATCTGGGAGCTGAGCTACGCTGGAGAGAAGGTCCCGATGTTCCGTGTCAGATGGGCCAAGAGCATCCTAAAAGAAGACTGGTATTTCACCACCATGGTTATACCCGAAGCCAAATCCAAGACTGTGGGCGCAAACATCACCGCGAAAATGAGCCATGGGTACTGGCTTCCCAAGTGGACCAATTCTTTTTCATTACCGACCCGTCAAAGCCCAGTCGTGTTGTCGTGAGGAGAGGAAAAAGGAAGATCATCGGAATGGATGGAGTAGCCAATGAGCAAGACTTCGACAAGTATGACGACCCGAAGATCGAACATGACGACGACGATGAAGTAGCAGCATACACCACAAGAAGAAGCAGGACCACCCTACCTAAAGGACGTCCGTTCCACAAAAGAACTCCATTTGCGAAAAAGAAGGGCAATAAGATTGTGAACAAATAGCTAGCCAAGATCGATTGTATTTAAATCGTAGCCTTCATTTCTCGATTGTATTTCATGGGAACTTTTTCAACTCATGAATGTTTTTAAATTTCATGGACACTCGATCTCGATCCCCCTCCATCTCGATCGCTATCCCACCTCGCCAGATCCGGTCCCCCTCGCCGCCGAGCACCCCCCGCACCATCTCCCCCGCTCCACTGGGAGTTGAACTTAGGGGAACACAAACTCGGTCCCGGCGGTTACAGAGTGGCGGAGCCTATATGCGACAAGGAGGACGCGGAGCATGTCGAGCAAGGCCTACCGCCCCGCTTCGAGAAATATAGCAATGACAAGCAGACCAGGAACTATGTCAGGGCCCGGTACAAGGAGGACCCGATAACAAAGGATCTTACCACGGATCCGAAGACCAGGGCGCTTGAGCTTGTTCTGCTGAAGGAGACTAAAAGCAGTAGCGCGGGGTCGTCTCAGAGCACCCCTGCTTGGGACAGCACTCTAAATAGGGCGCTGAACGTAATGAAAAACAAGGACAAGCTCACTAAGCCGTCGTCAGCTGGTCGTGTGGCCGGCAAAGGCTTCACCACAAAATGGTCGTCATACTATACCACTGGTGGGCGAAAGGAGAAAAAGACCAGCTCGGAAAGCCAGTCGCGCGAGGTTGAAGTACTCAAGGCACAAGTGGCGCGGATTCCGGAGATTGTCCAAGAGCAAGTGCAACAACAACTGGGATCGACACTCACCGGCATTATGCCTACCTTGATTCATGGGATAACGACGTGGATTGCGGGTGGCCAACAGGGGCCGCCCCCGATTCCCAGCTTCACGGCCAGCAACTCGCACAACGCGCAGGCGGCGCCATTGGTGTCTCCGGCGGCGGCGGTATTGGTGTCTCCGACGCCGGCACTGCCAGCATTGGAGCTTAATGTTGGAAATATGCCCTAGAGGCAATAATAAATTAGTTATTATTATATCATTTTTCATTGTTCATGATAATCGTTTATTATCCATGCTAGAATTGTATTGATAGGAAACTCAGATACATGTGTGGATACATAGACAACATCATGTCCCTAGTAAGCCTCTAGTTGACTAGCTCGTTGATCAATAGATGGTTACGGTTTCCTGACCATGGACATTGGATGTCGTTGATAACGGGATCACATCATTAAGAGAATGATGTGATTATCAAGACCCAATCCTAAGCCTAGCACAAAGATCGTGTAGTTCGTCTGCTAAAGCTTTTCTAATGTCAAGTATCATTTCCTTAGACCATGAGATTGTGCAACTCCCGGATACCGTAGGAATGCTTTGGGTGTACCAAACGTCACAAAGTAACTGGGTGGCTATAAAGGTGCACTACGGGTATCTCCGAAAGTGTCTGTTGGGTTGGCATGAATCGAGACTGGGATTTGTCACTCCGTGTAAACGGAGAGGTATCTCTGGGCCCACTCGGTAGGACATCATCATAATGTGCACAATGTGACCAAGGAGTTGATCACGGGATTATGTGTTATGGAACGAGTAAAGAGACTTGCCGGTAACGAGATTGAACAAGGTATGGGGATACCGACGATCGAATCTTGGGCAAGTATCGTACCGCTAGACAAAGTGAATTGTATACGGGATTGATTGAATCCTTGGCATCATGGTTCATCCGATGAGATCATCGTGGAGCATGTGGGAACCAACATGGGTATCCAGATCCCGCTGTTGGTTATTGACCGGAGAGTTGTCTCGGCCATGTCTGCATGACTCCCGAGCCCGTAGGGTCTACACACTTAAGGTTCGATGACGCTAGGGTTATAGGGAAAGTATGTATGCGGTTACCTAATGTTGTTCAGAGTCCCGGATGAGATCCCAGATGTCATGAGGAGTTCCGGAATGGTCCGGAGGTAAAGATTGATATATAGGAAGTATGGTTTTGGCCACCGGAAGTGTTCCGGGCATCACCGGTAGTGTACCGGGACCACCGGAGGGGTCCGGGGGTCCACCGGGAGAGGCCACCAGCCCCGGAGACCTACATGGGCCAGTAGTGGGAAGGGACCAGCCCCTAGGTGGGCTAGGGCGCCTCCCACCAAGGCCCAAGGCGCCTCTTAGAGGGGAGGGGGGCAAACCCTAGGGCAGATGGGCCTTAAGGCCCACCCTAGGTGCGCCCCCTCTCCCCCCCTTGGCCGCAACCCTAGATGGGTTTTGGGGCTGCCGCCACCCCTAGGGAGGGAACCCTAGATGGGGGCGCGGCCCCTCCCCTTCCCCTATATATACTTGAGGTATTGGGGGCTGCAAGATACACGAGATCATCTCCCTCTTGGCGCAGCGCTACCTCTCTCCCTCCTCGTCTCTCGTAGTGCTTGGCGAAGCCCTGCTGGAGTTCCGTGCTCCTCCACCACCACCACGCCGTCGTGCTACTGCTGGGCGGAGTCTTCCCCAACCTCTCCTTCTCCCCTTGCTGGATCAAGGCGTAGGAGACGTCACCGGGCTGCACGTGTGTTGAACGCGGAGGCGCCGTTGTTCGGCGCTTAGAACGGAATCAACCACGATCTGAATCGCTGCGAGTACGACTCCTTCATCCGCGTTCTTGCAGCGCTTCCGCTTAGCGATCTACAAGGGTATGTAGATGCACTCCCCTTCCCCTCGTTGCTAGATTACTCCATAGATTGATCTTGGTGATGCGTAGAAAATTTTAAATTTCTACTATGATCCCCAACAGTGGCATCATGAGCTAGGTCTATGCGTAGTTTCTATGCATGAGTAGAACACAAAGCAGTTGTGGGCGTCGATATTGTCAATTTACTTGCTGTTACTAGTCTTATATTGATTCGGCGGGATCGTGGGATGAAGCGGCCCGGACCGACCTTACACGTACTCTTACGTGAGACTGGTTCCACCGACTGACATGCACTAGCTGCATAAGGTGGCTAGCGGGTGTCTGTCTCTCCCACTTTAGTCGGATCAGATTCGATGAAAAGAGTCCTTATGAAGGGTAAATAGAAATTGGCATATCACGTTGTGGTTTTGGCGTAGGTAAGAAACGTTCTTGCTAGAAACCTATAGCAGCCACGTAAAAACTTGCAACAACAATTAGAGGACGTCTAACTTGTTTTTGCAGCATGTGTCGTGTGATGTGATATGGCCAAAAGGATGTGATGAATGATATATGTGATGTATGAGATTGATCATGTTCTTGTAATAGGAATCACGACTTGCATATCGATGAGTATGACAACTGGCAGGAGCCATAGGAGTTGTCTTAATTTATTTATGACCTGCATGTCAACATAAACGTCATGTAATTACTTTACTTTATTGCTAAAGAGTTAGCCATAGTAGTAGAAGTAATAGATGACGAGACAACTTCAAGAAGACACGATGATGGAGATCATGATGATGGAGATCATGGTGTCATGCCGGTGACAACGATGATCATGGAGCCCCAAAGATGGAGATCAAAAGGAGCAAATTATATTGGCCATATCATGTCACTATTTGATTGCATGTGATGTTTATCATGTTTTACATCTTATTTTCTTAGAACGACGGTAGCTTAAATAAGATGATCCCTCGCAATAATTTCAAGAAAAGTGTTCCCCCTAACTGTGCACCGTTGCGAAGGTTCATTGTTTTGAAGCACCACGTGATGATCGGGTGTGATAGATTCTAACGTTCGAATACAACGGGTGTTGACGAGCCTAGCATGTACAGACATGGCCTCGGGACACATGCAAACACTTAGGTTGACTTGACGAGCCTAGCATGTACAGACATGGCCTCGGAACACGGAAGACCGAAAGGTCGAACATGAGTCGTATAGAAGATACGATCAACATGAGATGTTCACCGTTGAGGACTAGTCCGTCTCACGTGATGATCGGACACGGCCTAGTCGATTCGGATCATGTTTCACTTAGATGACTAGAGTGATGTCTATCTGAGTGGGAGTTCATTAAATAATTTGATTAGATGAACTCAATTATCATGAACATAGTCTAAATTGTCTTTGCAAATATGTTGTAGATAAATAGCTCACATTGTAGCTCCCTATTTCAATATGTGCCTAGAGAAAGATTAAGTTGAAAGATATTGTAAGCAATGATGCGGACTAGGTCCGTAGTCCGAGGAGTGTCCTCACTGCTACACAGAAGGCTTACGTCTTTGATGCACCACTCGATGTGCAAACCCCTACAACGTCGTCTATGGATGTTGTGAACACCTTACAGACACATCCTGATGACTATTTGATAGTTTAATGCACCATACTTTACGGCTTAGAATCGGGATTCCAATGACGTTTTGAATGCCATAGAACATATGAGATGTTCCAAGAGCTGAAATTGGGATTTCAGGCTCATGCCTATGTTGAGAGGTGTGAGACCTCTGTCAAGTTCTTTTGCCAACAAGATGGAGGAGAATAGCTCAGCTAGTGAGCATGTGCTCAGAATGTCTGGGTGCTACAATCACTTAAATCAAGTGGGAGTTAAACTTCCAGATAAGATAGTGATTGATAGAGTTCTCTAGCCACTATCACTAAGCTACTAGATCTTCGTGATGAACTATGACATGCAAGGGATGTGGTTGATCCCGGAGCTGTTCACGGTGCTTAAGACCACAAAAGGTAGAAATCAAGAAGGAGCATCAAGTGTTGATGGTTTAACAAGACCACTGGTTTCAAGAAGGGCAAGGGCTAGAAGGGAAACTTCATGGATGGCAAACCAGTTGCCGTTCCAGTGAAGGAACCCAAGGTTGAACCTAAACCCGAGACTAAGTGCTTCTATTGTAAAGGGAACGGTCACTGGTAGCGGAATTACCCCAAATGCATGGTAGATAAGAAGGCTGGCAACTTCAACAAAGTATATACGTGTTATTAATGTGTACCTCACTAGTACTCCTGGTAGCACCTGGGTATTGGATACCGGTTCAGTTGCTATTATTGATGACTTGAAGCAAAAGCTATGGACTAAACGGAGACTGGCTAAGGGCGATGTCGGGTGGTAGGTGCGACATATGCCAACGGGTGGCTTATCATTGTGGGAGCCAGTAAGACATCGCCGGTGCCTGGAAACGGGATAAGGCGAAGACATGCACACCGGCGGATCTTACCCAGCTTCGGGGCTCTCCATGGAGATAACACCCCTACTGCTGCTCTGCGGGGTCTCCGCATGATCACTAGATGAACAAGTAGCTACACAATGCTCCTTGAGCTGTTTGGTGGGAGGAGGAAGAAGGGCACGGCTAGCCTGCTTCCTCTCCTTGTGTGGTGTCTAAGACTAGCAGGGGGTCGAACCCTTTGCATGGGTGCCCCAGGGGGTTTATATAGGCCCACCCCCCGGGGGTACAATGGTAATCCGACTGGGCGCGGGGCCCAGCCGTCTATGACTGCGCTCGCCGGCTTCTGCACCGGCTGCTGGGGCCCGCCGACTGGTGGGTCCCGCCGGCTGCCGGCCCCTTGGTCAACAGGCAGGCCCCACTGTCTAGGGCCTGGTCGGCGGCTGGTTGCTGTGGCTTCATCTTGGTGACGTGGGCTTCGTCGTGGTTGGCGCGGCTACAGTGCCGCCGCCCGTCGAGCGATCGCTGTAGCCTCACCGTGTCTTGTCTCCTTAATGGGGCGTCTCCTTCGAGGGAGGCGGCAACCCGGCTACGGGGAGCCGGCTCTGTCTTGGGCCGACTGGTTGGAGGCATGGCCGCCTTCGGGCGTCTCACTGCCCGAAGGGGCCCACCGTCTGTGGGCCGCGCTGGCGGCCCATCGTGGGTGACATCAGGGTCAACATGGCAACAGTGCCGCGCCGGACGGGTCATGGCTACTTCGTACGGCGCACTGTGCCAGGCATGCTCCGGGATACGGGGGTGGCAGGATTCACTGTAGCCACGCTCCGTTGCACTGCCATTAGGTGGGTGCAAACTTTGAGGGCACGGTCTCGACCGCTTTATGGGAGCCAGCTTCTTGGAGTCGGCCTTCCCCTGGCCGGCTTCCCGAAGTCGGCCCTCCCGTGGCTTCCTTCATGAGGGCTAAAGTCGGACCGCCTTCCGAAAGCCGGCCTGGGTGGCAGCCAGCAAGGGGAAGGCGGCTCCATGTCTTGGATTCTTGAGAGGCGGACGGGCTCGTGATTTTTTCAGAAGGGCCAGGGGAAGCCGGCTAGGCTACCCGTGGCTATTTACTCCGACAGTAGTCCCCGAAGCTGATCGAGCTTCGAGGTGGATAAAGGGACGAGAAGCTTGGTCAGCTTCCTATCCTAAAGAGCCGGCTTTGCTGATGTATGCCGATTTCGGGGAGCCCTGCGTCTTGCAGGCGGGAAAGTGGTCGACTCGCGTGCTGACCGCAGGCCCTCCCGCGGGCCACGTGGCAGCGAGACCCTGCTGTCGCACGCGCGCGACGGGACGCCGCTGCAGGCCCGGGCCCGCCACTCCTAGGCCTCGGCCCGAACGCTGATCTTCTGCGGCCCAGGTGGACCGCTCGCCTTCCCGTGGCGATTTTATTTTGCCATTAGGACGAAACAAGCGCAGGACGTGGGGGAGTGGGCATGATCGATCCCCACGTTTCCCCACACCGCGCCTCCTCGGCTCCGCCACGCGAGCCTATAAGTAGGGGGAGGAGGGGGAGCGACAGAGGTTCGCACGCTTCCTCTCGCTCCGCCCCCTCTCATCCTCGTTTCTTCTTCTCGTTGCCGCCGCAGCCTCCCGTCTCAGCGCTGCCGCACCTCCCCATCGTCTCGCCCCCATGGCGCTGTCAAGCTCGTGGGACGGCTCCAACGTCCATGAGGACCACGTTGAATTCCTCCGCCAGACTCGGCGCCTGCCCGACGCCAACCTTGTGCGGGTCCGCCTGGCGCCAAAGACGGAGATTTCGCCGGCACCGGAGGAGGGCGAGCGAGTCGTCTTCCGCTCGCACTTCCTGCGCAGCTTCGGCCTTCCGGCGAGCGGATTTCTGCGCTCCTTCCTCGAGTTTTACAACCTTCAGCCGCATCACCTCACGCCCAATGCGGTGATGCTGCTGTCGGCCTTCGTATCCCTCTGCGAAGGTTTCTTGGGGCTGCTCCCCATGCTGGAGCTCTGGGGGAAGTTCTTCCAGAGCAAGCTCGGCACCGTCGTCGCAGGCGTGCCCGCCCCCTGTGAGGCCTTCATCGCCATGAGGAGGGCGAGCAAGAACAACCCATTCCCGCCCATCCCCCTGATCCAGTCGGTGAAGATCTGGCAGAAATCATATTTCTACGTGAAGAACGTTGCGGAGCAAGGGGATCACGTCAACCTGCCGGCTTACGTAGCCGGCCCGCCGGCTGGGAGGCAGCCCTCATGGAGTTTCCGGTCCCAGTCACTGTCTCAGGCCGGGAACGCCGCCGTCTCCCGGCTTCGGGTGATGATCCAGTCGGAAAACCTGAACGGGGCCGACTTGGTGGCCGCCTTCGTGGAGCGCCGGATATCTCCTCTCCAAACCGGCCCCACATGATGTGCCAGATGAGCGGCCGCTTCGACCCAAGCCGGCTGAGCACCAGGGAGATGCCTCATGCGGAGGTATCGTATATGGTAAATTACATCTCAAATTGCAAGCTCGTCGAAGACTGGCGATATGGCAAGGTGCCGTATTCTCGCGCCAACCCTCCGCCCATGGTAAGTTTTCTTTTCTTCCTTCTTTTCGTTGGTAGCCGGCTTTATGACGGCCGGCTTCTGATCAGTCGGTTCTTCTTAGCAGAACCCTCTTCTCCCGCCGACGACCGGGTCAGCGGGGATAGAACGCCAGTATGCCCCCGACCGCACGGCGGACAACGTCGACGATCCAGACTTGGGGGCGGCCGCCATGGAAGACGCCGTCATGGGGGACGACGCCAAGCCCGGGGGCTCAAGGCTCACCGCAAGCTTCGAGGACTGGTCGGACGATGCCGAAGCCGAAGTCGCCCTGCGTCGCCAGCCCGCGGCCGATCATCAGGGCGCGGGCTCGTCCATCGCGCCGGCTGCCGGTGGTGGCGCACAGAAGCGCCGGGCCGCTTCAGGCCTCTTCGGCAGTCGGCCGAAGAAGTCCAAAGCCTCCACCGGGGCAACCAAGCGAGACGAGGCGGCCGCGAAAGCGGCCCGCTTCCGCAAGGCGGTGAAGCAGCCTTAGGCGGTCTCA